>NW_006441955.1:10464581-10485259 GCF_000325575.1 Pteropus alecto
AGAAATGGGGACAATGGCTAGAGGAGGAGGAATTGTTAAAAGTAGATGGAGTTTTCTGTTACTTGGTTGGTTGGTTGAAGTTGGGAGAGATTTGCTTGAGAAGGTCTAGTTGCTGATGGGAAGGTTCCAGTAGTGACTGATAGATTGACGATACTAGAGAGAGAAGGGAGGAGAATCAGAAAGGTCCCAGAGAAGGCAGGAAGGAATGCCTTCTAGGAACGAGTTGGGGATATAGTCGTTCTCGGAAGTGGCAAGTTGAGAGAGCTCCCTTCAGGTGGCTTCTGTGTTCCTTGTGAAGTAGGAGATGAGATGGTCATCTCATCAGAAGTTTGAGAAGATTGAAAAAGGTTTAAATAGAGAATGAGGGAGCAAGATGATCAGAGAAAACAAGATGATCAGTTTGTTGAATGATATTGAGAGCCTCGCCGAGGGGCTGCCATGGTGTTATTAATCTGCCCTGTTGTGTGATTTTCTCCAGCAGTGCTTAGCATTCTGGTTGCAAGCACAAAGGAGTGGGTTGTTCATTTGCTGTCTTGTTAATTGTAGTGAGTGAATAGTAGCACCACCCATCCAGTTCTGCAAGCCTTTGACACCTCCTTCTCCATAATCTTCCATATCTACTCAGTTTCCAAGTTCTATCTGTTTTATGCTCCCAATATCTCTGTAATCCATGCACTCTGTCTGCCTTAAATGCCAACCAAGTCTATGTTCATATTATCTCCCACCTGGACTAGTCAGCAGCCTTTTTACCCTTCTCATTGAATTTAGTCAATCCATTCTGCACACTGCAGACAGCGTGAACATTTTAGAATGAAAATCTAATCCTGTGACTTCTTAAGTCTTTCCAGTGCTCTTGAGGCACAAAACAGAAGCCCCATTATGTCTTCCCCTTCTGGAGCCATTTTCTGCTTTAATTTTGTTCTCTAGTAGAGCGCCCTTCGTTTAGTTCGCTGCATATAACACCCTTATCTTCACCACAGGGCCGGCTCTGTGGTCTTATTGTCTTGCCTCCAGGATCAAGTTCATGTTCTAATGGCAGAAGAAGGACAAGGACAAAAGGCAAAGTATATATTTGAACCAAGTCTGCTTCCATTTCAGATGTCACCTTTTGACACCTCACCCCAATCACTTCTGCTTACATCTTATCAGCCAGAATTGTATTACATGAATACCACTATCTTTAAGGGAAACTGGAAAAGATAAAATTTTCACTGGTTACATTGCAGCCTTCAATAAAATCTGAGTTGCAGTATTAAGAAAGAGGAAGGTGTGTACTAAGAAGGCAACTTAGAGTATCGTAGATGAGAAGGTGCCTTCCAGGTGAAGAGTTGAGTGAAGGATATTGCTGATAAAACAATAGAATAAGTAAAGGTTCAGAGCTGAGTGATATGGTGTGTGCAGAGAAGAAGTTGCTGGAACATTGAGTTTGAAACAGAGAAAAGAAAGAGATGAAACTGGAGACATAGGCAGGGACCAAATTATAATGTCTTCACTGTGCTATGATAAGTTGCTTAAACTTTATCCTGTATGTTCATGCTCTCTAAATGGAATTTAATGCCTCAAGTGATACCAAGCAAGATGGTCTATGGAAGTAAAATTTAGAATTTCTATTTATCTTTATTTCATTCTTTTTGAGTTCTTTTTTTAGGTATGTTTTATGATACAAACATATCCACATAACACTTATAAATTCAATAGCACAAATATATAATTTTAAGAAAAAAATACATACACACAGAGAGAGAGAGAGAGAGAGAGAATCCATGCTAAAGACCTTTTTAGTGACATACATAATCAAAATGTTTAGAAACCATTGTATTAGGCATCAAGGAACTGTTGGAATATTTTAAACCAGGAAATGCCATGATCGATGGCATTTTTTCCCTTTAAAATACAAAGTTCTTCCATTTTTTTCATAATTTTAGAATGTTAGTACTTGGAACACATCTACTACATTAGACAAGGAAGACAACTGAAGCCCAGGAAGGTTAAATAATTAACCTTAATCTGTGAATTAGTCTGAGGCAGAGCTGGGGCTCAAACCTAGATCCTGTTTCCAAACCTTCTCTCGTGTGTGTGTGTGTGTGTGTGTGTGTGTGTTTCTACACAGTTCTTCTTTTCTTCCTGAATGCTCGTCCTCTTTCTTCAGCACTTTCTTCATCAGAACCATGGACTTGTGGGAGCCAAGAAGGGAGTAAAGGTATCTAATAAATAGGACCTCACAAAAAAATGAGTTTTGTGACAGCAAATTACCATTTTAGTCTCAGGATTCCATTGACTTTTTGTTTAGTTGTCAACCTGGATGTTTCAAGGCACAGATTTCCCCCAGGTTGTGTTTTCATGATACTAAAACCATAGACAGTTCATTTCACTGGAAAGACTTTTATGGCATTGTGTTTGCAAAGCCAACATGCTAAGTAAAAGATTGAACTGAACAGATTTCTTACTTGGGAAGGTAGAGACTTTCCAGAGGTGTGCTGCTGCACTTTACCTCAGCTCTCTGTGTTTAATGAAGAAAACACACGTTACCATGGGGATGAATTTGTGTTTGAATATATTTCACAAAGAGTATCTTGTAAAAATTGATAGGGAAAATTGATTTATAGAATACTATTTCCTGATGCTGTGACTACTAGTTCAAGTCTATGTTAACTACTTCTTGACCAGTGCAATTGATTTATTTCCTCATGCCTTCATTAGCCCAGCTATGCAAGAATAGGAAGAACAGGGACTTTCTGATAACCAGATGGTGAAAAAGATCTGTACTCTCCCGGGTATACTCAACTATTCAGAAAATTCAGTTTATAGGGGTACAAACCAAGGGTTAGATGTCTCCAGACAAATGTGTTTGTCAAGTTGATGATCATGTTTACCAAGATCGTTTTATCACCAGCTGAGTCCTCTTTTAATGGCTTAGGTCACCCTGGAATTATTTCAAAAACCAGCCTGGTATTATAACCTCTTGTGGGCCTGCCAGACACAAATCTAAAGTGAAGTCTGTAGTCTTCATGGTAGCAAAATCCAACCTCAAGCTCAATTATATGAATCATGTTTTCATATTTGAGCAAGGTCTTACCCCTGAATAAATGACCGTTTATTTAAAAGACAGCATCTGGTACACACACACACACACACACACACACACAGTTTTTTTGGACGTAGGAGCCTTGATTACATTCCCAAAGGGGAGATTTTATATATATATGAAATTATGTGTATATATGTATGTACATGTAGTGTGTATACACATACAGTTATAGGACCTGATAACAAAGTTTTAATTTATTTGACAATCCTTTATAGTCTATGAAATTTAGTTTAAATGTTGAAATCTTGTTATTTTTGGAACATTCTAATGGCTTATGAGTACAAGAAAGAATCTAATATATACCACGTAATTTTTATGATCATTTTTGAATAAATATATGTATTACTAGAGTTCCTGATTTTTATTACTTAGAATACAGGCTGTTGCTCTAATAAAATCTCAAGTTACAGTGGTTCCAACAAGAGAAGAATTTATTTCTCCTGGTCCCAGGCTGGTACTGCACCTGAATGGATTCAAGGATACAGGCTTTACAGATGGTGTTTTGCCGTTTATAAGGTTTTGTCCATACAACTGAAGGAAGAACCATTCCAGCCCTCAGGAAGGAAGAAAGAGGAAGGTGAACATATGTTCCTTTCCTTTAAGACCATGAACAAGTAATTATACATGTTACTCTTATTCTTATCCCATTTACCATGACCCAGCCACAAGGCCAAGACCTAACTGTAGGAGAGGCTGGGCAATGCATTCTTTAGCTGGTGGCCATGTGCCCCGCTAAAATACCTTATATTGTAGAAGGAAGAGAGAATGTATGTAGGGGGGCCAACTCTCAGTCTCTGCCATAGAGGTTAAATTACATATGAGTTTTCCAACATCTTTTTTTCTATTTTTACTGGAAATACGGCTCAAATCCTGTGATTTGAGATTCATCGATCTATCCTGAAGCATAATGAAACAGGTGGTATGAGAACTAAAGTTTGTTGAATGTCTACTATATGCTATGTCCTTTATATACAGTATCAATTCTGTTATTATAACCACCATGAGTAAGTTATTCTTCACATTTTACAGGTAAAGAAACTGAAGCTCGGAGAGGTGAAATAATCTCACAAAGCCAAGAAAGGTTAAATTTGGCACCTTTTAATGATCTAATTATTATACAGGTTGATTCTGGGAAGATAGTCATTCCCTTTCTGGGCCTCTATTTCTTCCTCTGTACACTGAGGGAGTGAACTCCATCAGCTATTCTCTAACTGGAGCATGTATCAGAACCACTTGAGGGCTTCTTAAAATACTGATTGGTGGGCCCCACTTAAGAGTTTTTGATTCAGAAGATCTGGTGTGGAGCTGGAGTACTGGCAGTTCCAGCAAATTCCTGGGTGATGGTCCCCAGCCATACTTCGAGTCCCATTGAAGTAACTGATCTCAGATTTCTTCCAGCTGTTACACAGTGGAGAGCCAGTGACATGGCTAGCTTCATTATTCTGTATTGGTGGATGATCAGAAATACCACCACTTCATATTATGACTTCTCACTAGCTTTGGCCAAATTCGATGGTTATCCCAGAAAATTCTCAACACGAATAGAGGAAAGCACTCTTTGATGTATTCATTTACTCATTTGTCGAACAAATATTTCTTGAACATTCCATGTGCCAGGCATTGTGCTAGATACTAGAGATACAGCATGATTGAGACACACCTGGCCACTGCCTTTGATGTTTATGTGCACTATGGAGAAAACATTATTTATCGTTATTCCTGAAAAGGAGGTATGAAATCTATGAGAATAAAATACTCTTCTGTAGAATTTGTGATTATAACTTCAAATTTTACTTAAATGGGCTAATATTTTACTGTGGTCTTAATAAATTGCCTATTTTTCTGTATCTAGTTTGATTTTCATTCTTTGCTTTTTGAGGTTTTTCTATTATGCCAGCTCAGTAAGTGGCATTTTCATTTAATTTTTGCCAACCTAAAGGTTGCTTTCCTGTCCTAGATGAAACCTTGACTTTGTTCAAAATTTGCATTTTCATTTTTAGCAGATAGTGACATTTTAAATCAACGGCAAGAGCAGAAACCCTTGTCTAAAGCAATTTCCTCACTATTATTCCAACTTCAATGAAATTAGAAGTCCTAGGGAGATGAATTTAAATAGTCATCTCCACCTCCACCTGTACCTCTCGCAATTTGGCTTCTTTAAAGAAGAAAAGATGAAGGCTGCAGAGTTCTTGAAGGGATGATGTCTATTATAAAAGAGAAGGAAAGGAAATAGTGTATCATAAAGGTTATCATTTGTTTGCGTATTATGTGCTGGGGACTGTTGCCAAGCATTTACATAAATTATCAGGTAAGCTTCCCAACAGATTACTGAGTACAGTATGATTACTATCTGCCTTTTACAGAGGTAGAAATCGAGACTCACAGAGGTTAGATAGCCTCACAGTTATTTGATGGAGGAGCAGGGATTCAAAACTAGGCCTGTCTGACTCCAAAAGCTCATGCTTTTTTACCAGTAAATTATACCTCCAGTCATTTCAGTCCATGCATTTTTCATAGGCATGGTGCTGAATCATTTGGCTTACTGGTTTTCTGACTCATCTCACTGATGAGGGCCAGATCCGATATATCTTCTGAATTCCTTGTATCATCTTTCTTCCTGCCCTTTTTTCAAGTATAATCCAGCTACTCCATCATCTTCTTTGTTTCCATTTGACCTTAAAGGAATAGCTTCTCATGGACCATCTCTGTTTGCCAGAGAACAAACATGCATTTATTTATTCAGGACTATAATGTTTATTCGAAAGGCATGTTCAATCACAGATCTGATTTTTTTTTTGAGCCTCATTCTATATCCCTGCGATTGGAAAAATGCTTCAATAAATAATGCCTCCATGAAGAATTACTATCACATGCATTATTTTAAAAGATTTAGCAAAAAAAAAAAAATCACTCATAATTAATATGAAGTAAATAATATGTTTTAAAATAGAATTCGCCATAATAGTGATGTGAATGTTGACTTTAATTTTTTTGTAAGTCAAAGACTTATAAGGAATTATGTGAACACATTAATCTGAGGGTTCAGTTTTTCTCTTTTTATTGGCAAAGACATAATGCTACTCTTCAAAAGAAAGAGTTAGTGGTTTTATTTTTAAGCTAATTGAGGTGGTTTAAAAAGTCTTAGCTAGCAAACACCTTTTTTAAAAATAAATTTTTCAATAATTTAAAGTGAATCAGACCCATATAATTGCATTTTTCTTAAGGGGGATATGCTTTCAAAATAATTAAAGTGGTGGCAGCTTTATAGGTCTTGAGCATATGTGCTTGGAAAATGTCTTTGATTTGATATGAACCCCAAAGCTTTTATAAAATGGAATGAAACCGGGATCAACTTCCCAACCTCATTGCTAGCTAGTGGTACATGACCAGTAGCATAGAGAATGTCAGATGTCCACTTAATGTACATATTCTTATTCCTTTTTATTATTACAACTCAGACTTTTAGCTGTGTATAGAGTTCCTTAAAGACTACATTTCCCAGCCTCCTTTGTAGCTATGTATGTTTATTTGAGTTTTGGCCAATGAGATGTAAGCAAAGTGTCCTGTAGAATTCCTGAGGAGTCTCCTTTAAAGGGGATGGTGATGTGGGGGTGGTTGCATTTTCCCCTTCCTGCCTGTCTGAATCAGGTAGGTTGCCTGGAGTCCCTGCATCCATTTCAGTTAAAAAAGAGAAGGACCATTCTCCAGGGATGCAGAACAGTGAGCTTTTATGGCACTACTATACCAGCCTTAGACTTTCTATTTATGAACTTCCTTTACATGAGAGAGAAATTTATTCCTTTTTTTTCCTCTCCTTTTTGATGTCATTGTTTTGTAGATTTGTAGCTACATTTAATCATAACTAATAAAAACAGTGACTCATCAAATTTGGGGAAACAGCGAATGCTTTAATAGAATAAGTTTAGCTGTCATTATCGAGCACCCTATATATGCCAGGAACTGTTCTAAGAGCTTTATTTGTAATAGCTCACATAACTCACTCAACAGTCTTCTAAGAGACTATTATCTCCATTTTACAGATGATGAAGAGATCACAGAGACGTTAAATAATTTGCCTAAGGTGACACAGCCAAGAGTTGAAAACAGTCAGTTTAGTTGTAGAACTTTTTCTAAGTCACTAGGAGAAAATGACTTGACAACATATAAGAACCAAGCAAAGGCTGGACTGAGACTCTAGCTTTTCTCTGTATAGGAGACTTATTTCCTACACCTGACTTTGTCGTTATTATGTGAATGCCCTCCGGCATATGGCTTAATGCCCCTGTACCTTGAACTTTTCACCAATAAGAGGCATATGACACTACCTCACATGCCTCTTGGGCATTCACTCTGAGGCTGGCACTGTGCCGGGTATACTGATCTGTTAGTGACAACCCTGCCTAGAAGGAGCTCCCACAGGTCAGAATAGTTGAGTAAAGCTGTGGAACAAGGGAAATGTAGAACAACAATAATACCATGTCTGGAGGAGTTTTTGATGTTTGGTATATGGTAGCCAACCTGTAATTGTTTCTGGAACTGACTTGACAGTGCATGATTAAGTGCCTTGTGAGTGGGAAGAAATAAATGTAGTGAATCAGGAGAGACCTTTGGGGTCCAGTGGGTTCAGGGAGACTTAGTAAGTGCCAGGTTAATGTTGGTGGAGTCAGTAAGTGATGGTGCTGTGCAGATTTGGTTGGATTTGGGTCTGTAGTAGGTAAGGTTGGCTGCTGTCTCCCTCCTGCTCTTTCTGTGTCCCAAGTTTAGTTTCTTGAACACATTCTATGCTCATCTGCTTTAAACACAAACACTCTTTTCTCTGCTGGCTGTGCTTCCCCAGCCTCTCTTCCTAGGTAAGTTCTGCTCATCCTCTGGTCTCAATGACCCACAGGAAGGCTCTCCTGAGTAGATCATAACTCACTTATATACCCTCCAGGAGTGGTAGAATCTGTCAGTGGAGGACTTGGTTCTAAAGTCAGTACATATTGTGAAAATTTTGTCAACCAGAATTATCCTTGAAAATCCTTTAGGAAGCTAGCTCCACAATGGAAGCTGACAAACTAGCACAAACAATCAGTATTTCCTTTTTCTTTCTTTTAGATAATGGCCTACTTTAGGGTCTAAGTTATATGAAAAAAAATCCAGATCACATATAGCCAAGTAGGTTGTGCACCCCAAGGGCTGCTAGGTAGGTGGGCCATGATATAAATGGCACCACCTGAAGTTGTCAAGTGCACACAGAACTGTACACCGTGGGCTTGTTAGAGCCCTATGTAGCAATAGGAGATACTCACATGATGAGAAAATAGGAACTGAAGCCAAGCAAGGGAAGAACTGATTTATATCCCACTTCAGGACTAGGCTCCCTGAGTGAGATAGTGAAATAAATCACTTGCATTATTTATATTGTTTAATTTCTCTCTGCATCTCTTTCATTTACTTCCTGAATCCTGTGTACAGTTGAATTTGTGTGTCATCTATACAAACCACAAATCTTCTGTACTTCCTTTTATAACATTCATCATGTTTGAATTTTTCATGGATTGCTTATAACTATGGGTTTAATGTTCCTGCCAGATTATGCATTCTATGAGAGCAGGGGCTATGTCCATCTCATTACCTGCTGTGGCCCCAGCACCAGCACTATACTTGGCACAGTTTTTCTAAGCAGTTTCACTGTAAACATTGATGTGGCTTTTCACTCTCCTGCCTTCAAGAAAATCCACTAAATTTCTTAATGCTGAGATCTGTAGTTGCTGAGGCACTTGATTAAGCCTGGGGTGGAGATAAAACCTGTCTGGGCTGGTGCTGCACTAATGCTACAGAAATCCTTGAAACTGATAATTATCCAGAGATACTTGATATATCTAAGGGCCTAAGAAGTTTTGGACCACCTCAGCTCATTATCACCTCATTAAGCGCCCCCACCTCTAAATGCTCTCTTCACTATTCCCACTCCCAACCCTATGCCCCAAGGCTCTTCCCCAGCCTGTCTTTGACAAGTGAACTTCATGGAAACTTGATCTTGAACATATGTCAGTGTTGGTTTCTGAAAAGCCTCTTCAGTAACAACAGTATCGTTTTCTGTTTTTTAATTCTTCTATTTTTGAAAAGAGTCTAAAAGCCAAAGCAGCTAAAGAAATGAAAGCAGAAAACAATCTCAGCACTCTCATACCCCAATACAGTTTGTTAACTTTGCCTTTTTTTTCTGGTTAGTTTAACACAATTGAAACCTTACTTTATATGCTAGTGTGTTAGCTGCAGTTTTAAAGTAACATTGTTACATATTCATATTTCCATTTTCCACTGTCTTTATAAGCATAATTTTAATAACAATATAATATTTCATCAGATGATCTTGATATTTTTAAGTCTCTGTCAAGATTGGACACAAAAGTCTTCACTTTTTTCCTTTGGCATATGAATATATAAAAACTTATAAAAACACTGCAAGGAGCCTCTATTTTTATTTCCTACATATAAACTGTTAGAAATGGAAATACTAGGTAAAAAATAAACTCTTTAAATTTTTATTTTATTTCAAGTTATAACTAATACATATTTAGTGTAGAAAACTTGGAAAATACAGAAAAGTGTTTCTTCCAACATTCACCTCTAGGAGGTGGCCACATTTTGATGTTTTCTGTCTTTTTAATGCACGTATATACATATATATAATAATGTACTATGTATTTTATAACATTTATTTACACATTATAATATGATTTTACATAATTGAAATAATTTATATACACGTCATTAAAACTTCAACTATATAATTTTAAATTTACCGTATAATATGGTTTAATATTTTTCTTGCATTCATTTAAATATTCTGAATTCTTATTTTTTTATTTTTATTTATGTTTTCTATTTTATTCTATTTCTAATTATTTCTATCAAGATTAGGGATTCTTGTGTTTATACACATACGTCTGTCAGCATTTTATCATATTTCTTAGGATAGATTCCACCAATAGTTGGATTAAGTCAAAAGATATAAATATTTTTAAAGCTTGTGATGTGTACTGCCAAGTTATTTTCCAGAAGGATTGCACCAAATTGAATTTTCAACAATCTGTAAGGTAATAAGGCCATGGAAAATAGCATGTCCTTTGTTTTAATTTCTTTGTTAGTGAAGTTGAACTTTCTCTCATGTGTTGTTATTCATGTATATTTTCTTTTTTGAATTGTCCTTATTTTTAAAGTAAGACTATTTGAAGGTTCTTGACACATATATAGAAAAACGGTTTTAAAGGATGTTATTGTGGTGTGTATGAAAGGTACTGGAAAAAGTTAGGTAAATAAGAAGAATAAAATTTCCTGATTCACTCTTGCATATTAGTCCATAAGATTCACCTCCAAAAACTTCAAACCTTTTCCATATCTAGTTTTGTTCTTTAAATTATTAATAGACACTTAATATGTTGTCCTTATTGGAGGCAAGCAATCAGGCTGTTATTTCGTCAGATCTCATCATCCCAGTTCTGGAATTCTGTAAGAGTGGTTTGAATACATTTAGGATAATAAAGTTAAAATATGATATCTCAGTTCTCAGTTGTTTGAGAGTCAGTGACCAGGTTAACTTCTATTTCTGTGCCTATCATTTTGATAGTAACTATCATTCACTTATTTGTGTATATATTGTCTAGTCTCAGACTGGAGTAGATGTACCAAGAGATATTATATCTCTGCATAGTCTGATTCTTCCATTTCCTCCAAATTTCTGTTATCTTTTTAATCTGCTTGCTTATTTGGGTTTTTGTCTTTTATGTTAGGGGCTATCTTTAGACGATCAGGTGATCCTTGGCTGTCTTTTCATACTCGAGAATGGGGTACTTAAAAGCTAATTGGAAATTCTGTACAGGGCTGATCAGCTCAATCCTCACTGTAGGGTGTTCTGGATGGCTTGTTTAGTAAGTGAATCGTCTGGCTTTGGCTCTCTTCTCTTGGTGTAATTGGAGTCCCCAGAAAGAATATCTTCTTATATTTCAATATCCTATTGCAGGGATTCAAGCCTGGCTGCCTGAATTCAAGAAACCAGGGCAGGGAGGAGGTGGGATGCCTTCATATTCTTTATGAAATCTTTTGCTAAATCTTCCTTTTTTCAGTTTAACTGCCCACTATCAACTGCCTGGTATCCGGTGTCCAGATGCCTTCTGTTTTGCTCTTTCCAGGGAATAAGCCTTCAGCCTTTCCCCAGGTTGGGAAAAGGGGTGGTCTTGCCAGTGCCAACCAAGGCCGAGTTTAGCTTTTCTATGAAATAGGCTTTCGGCTGGACCTCCTAGTTTCAGCTGTTCTTTAACCTTACTTGCAGAGATAATATGCTCCATGAAATTTTTAAGCCTTTAGGGGTTCCACAGGGAAAACTGGGTTGTTTCTTAGCTTTTCTCACAACTATAACTTAGGATTCAGGTGGTTTAGGATTGTTAAATCGATTGCCATGCATCGTTCTACTTTCTAACTTCCAAAATTTTGTTGCTGGTATTTTTGGCATTATGGTTTTGTGTGTTTTAAAAGAAATACCCCTATTCTCTCACATCCATTAGGATGACTACTATAAAACAAAAAACAAACAAAAACAGAAATAGCAAGTGTTGATAAGGATTTTGAGAAATTGAAAGCCTTGTGCGCTGTTGGTGGGAATGTAAAATGATGCATCCACTATGGAAAACAGTATGGTGGTTACTCAAAAAATAAAAAATGGAATTATTATATGATCCAGAAATCCATTTCTGAGTGTATTCCCAAAATAACTGAAAGCAGGGACTCAAAGAAATAAGTGTACGCCCGTGTTCATAGCAGCACTATTCACAATAGTCAAGTATCCAATGACAGATGAATGGATGAACAAAATGTGGCATATAAACACAATCAAATATTACCCAGCCTCAAAAAGGAAGGAAATTCTGACATGCTACATTATGGATGAGCCTTGAAAATATTATGTTAAGTGAAATAAACCAGTCACAAAAGGACAAATACTATGGTTCCACTTATATAAGGTACCTAGAGTAGGCAATTTCAAGGAGGCAAAAATTCGAATAATGGTCGCAAGAGGTTGGGGGTTAGGGAGAATGGGGAGCTATTATTTAATAGGTATAGGGTTTCAGTTTTGCAAAATGAAAAGAGTTCTGGAGGTGAATGGTGGTGATATTTGCGCAACCATCCTAATATACCTAATGCACACTGAACTTAAATGGTAGAGATGATAAATTTTATGTTATGTTTATTTTACCACAATTAAAAATATATACCCCTTTATTTGTATTTCATGCCCATCATGAGAGAGAAAACTAATTAGTTAAAATAGAAACCTATTATTTACTATTTAACAGGAAGCCTGTTTGAAGTTAAATGACTTTGACCTGGTCACAGAGCTAGTCATTGGCAGGTAAGGATTTAATCTAGTTCTGGAAAGAAGGCTGGGGCTATTCCTTGCTGCAATGCATAGGTCAATTCATTCTTACAATAACCAACAAATATTCATTAAGCATCTTCTTTGTTCCAGCATTTTCGAAGGTGTCAGTAAGCAAGAATGTTAAGGTTATACATATTACATGACAGTATGAGGTGAGGATACAATAAGCAAGTACACACACAAGACAATGGCGACTATTGATATGTGTTATGGTGGAAATAAATGCAGAAATGTGGTGGGGAAGATTTTTGAGTCAATATCTCATCATGGAGATTGTTTCACCAATGTAAACATGTATGCAGGAGTGTTCTTGGCAGAAGAAACAGCATGTGCAAAGGGCCAGAGAGGGGAATGAGCTTGGCATGTTTGAGTAATTAAAAGACCAGGTTAGCAGAATGTAGTTAAAGAGGGGAATGGCAAAGATGGGGTGAGATTTTCAAAATGTAGAACCTCATGAGCCTTGGATTGAGGAATCCAAAGTTTTTCCATGGGTAATAATAGCCGCTGGATGGTTTACAGAAGAGAAATGATGTGATGATTTAGCTTTTTAAGATGCAGTTGGCTTTCCCTAAGTCTCTACCATACAGCAGGTAGAAATCAGAAATGCAGTATTGAACAGACACTGTTGCCCACAAGGAAACTATAGTCCGATAAGGAAGAAGGAACAGCGTCAGTAAAAGACAGCAATACAGTCCGCAGTGTGCACGCCAGCATATTAAAGTCAGAGAATTGTCGCAGTTTAGAAAGCTTTCTAACTTAGTTCAGCTTGGCGTTTTCCAAACTTATTTGTACCAAGAGCTTCTTTTAAATAAAAACTTTTAATAGCCTTTTAAAACTTTGTGAAACATACTCTGGAAAACACTAAATTAAGGACATATGTCAAGTCATACAACAGGTGTGAAGGCTGTACTGAATAGGGATCTAGCACAGTTCAGGGTGTGGAGGGGGCAGGTATTCATGGTGGTCTTCATGGAGAAGGTGACACCTGAGTTGCTTCCTAAGGGGTGAGGAGAAATAAGCCATGTGAAGACGCAGGGAAGGCTATTCCATAGAGAAAGAACAGCCTGAGCACAGACATGGGTACCCAAACAGCCACATCATTATCCTAGGGAAATAGATTTACAAATTTCAAGCAGGAAAAGGACAGGTTAGCCTTTTTGGCACATTAGCGGAAGTAGTTTTTTTCAAATGGAGTCAGAGCAGAATGCAATTTTCCTAATCCAGATTTTAACATAACTGCCGATTTCTGTTGTCCAGTAGGCTCCTGTTCTCTGTTGCTGCGGTCTGTCCATCTAACCCTCACCAGTCTCCTTTCTGCATCTTTCTCTTCCCCCTGCCTGCACTTGCTGTGCAGCTCCACCTTGGGAAAGTCAGACAGAAGCCCCTCACATGGATCATTCACCCCTGTGTCAGATGGCTCAGCCTTGCTGGAAGCATGGATTTCCTATTAGTACCTAGAGCTCTATCTGTACCACTATTACCGTCTTCACATTGTTTCTGAATATTCTCACAGTGCCTCCCCATTTTCCCTTCCATGTACTTCCAGGTTCATTTTTGCATCTGCTTTGTGCAAGGCAGCATAATTAGAGGATGTCACATTCCTCTGCAAGAGATAGTTTCATGCACAGCAGGACACAAGGGATTGGAAAGGCTTGCAGATGCTGGAGGGTCTCCTTCCTGTGTACCCAACCCCTTCCATTCCATAGAATAGAGATTCTTTACGTGGATTATTTTTTTCTTTATTGTTATTTGGTGATTAATAAAAATAGCCCCTACTTCTTTAGTGCTTACTATGTACCAGACACCATACCAAGCATTTTACATTATCGTTTAATTTTAACCCTAAAGTATGTGTTATTAACTCTATAATAATGAGGAGAAAGAGGCTGGAGAGGAACTTGCCCAAGGTCATTCAGCTAGTTATAGAAGAGGCCATCATTTAAAGCTAGGGTGCAGTTGGCAAGTTCACACATCTAATTGTAAACATATCTGGGGATTCTGTGCTTACATCTGCTTGTGCCTCAGGATCACCAGGGAGCTTTTAAAACCAAGGATTCTAGAGCCCCACATCATATCTATTGACTGGAAGTCAGGGGCCCAGGAATTGCAATTTTCAAAAGCTCTCCGTGTTCTCATCAAAAGGCCATTGTTGGGCCCCATCCCAGAGTTTCAGCTTCACTAGGTCTTGATGGGGCTGGAAAATGTGCATTTCTAACAAGTTCTCAGGTGCTTTTCTTGCTGCTCCTTGGGGATCCCACTTTTGAATAATGCTGGTCTAATACAGTTGGTGCAAAATGAGGATGCAATGCAAAGTGATAGGAGCAGGAGAGTTAGCATTAGGAAAACGAATGCTAATACTTTTTGCTTTTCTGTTTTAAGCCCTTGAGGTTTTATTTGGTTCTGACCAAACATTTTAATAAAGAAATAGGAAAGGAGATATGTTAACAGGAGTAGGATCTGCAGTCAGACAGCTGGTGTCAATTCCCACCTTCACCCCTTAGGAAAGCTCGGAACTTCAGTTTCCCCAGTGGAACAATGGAGATGCTAATAGCTGCCTCCCAGGCATTTAGTAAGTGGAGTTTCCATCGTCCTCTCTCTCCTTTCCGTTTACCTCAGGGAAAGAATTGTGAAAATTCAGGAACTTCTTTTAGACTTTTGGAGATTTTTCGAGCTATGGGAGCTAGCTATTGTGTGAATTCATTTTGTGAATCATTTAGGCCTGGGGTAGTCGATTTCTCTTCTGCCTCTTTTACATGCTCCTTCATTGTCCCTACGAGGATGTGTAAGGTGAAATAACAGTGGAATCCGGGAGTATCTGCTGATGTCTGCTAGTTCATGGCCTCCAGGAAAGCAATGCCAGCCTTCCATTGGAGAACGAGGCTAGAGGTTACTAAGTAGAACCTTACTAAAGGAATTTGCAGTCACAACATTTGGAAGATGGTCATTTTCCCATAAGGAAAGGGTAGAACTAATAGCTACACCTAGTCTTTGGGAGATCAGTGTTTTCATTCAATGGCTCGCAGATCTGAAATGGTCTTTACAACCAAAGCAACTAGACCCCAACTCCAATCTTGCTGTTTATTTGAAATGGGACTCAGACAAGTTGCAAGTCCATTCTATGTTTCGGTTTCTTGATTTTTGTTATGAAGATGACCCTCCTCACCCTCATGGGATTAGTAAGAGTTTAAATGAGATAAGAGCTGTAAAGTACAGTATGTTGTACCATCCCTGGATCGCAACTGGTACCTAGTATAACAAACATAGTCCCCTTGCCTTATATCATCATTTGCATCCGTATAACTTCTAATATATGAATGGGAAAAAAGAGGAAAATAAAATATTTATGGCAAATCAAATAAGTGCCATGTAGTGTGCTGGGCTCTTTTATATTCACCATCTCATTTATTCTTCACAGCATTCCTTTTATGTACTAGTCATCCCAGCTTGTACAAGGAGAAATAGAGTAGTTACACAACCTAAATTCCTACAGCTGGTAAATGTTGGAGTGGATTTGAACCTAGTTGTGCCTGAGTTCAACACTTGGGCTTCTTCCACCCTATCTCCAAAGAGTCTGGGAGATCATCCGTCGAAGGAAAGAGATTCGGGTTGTTGCAGGTTTGATTTTTCTGGCTTAAGAAAGGTTTTCCGACTTTTACCATATTCTTTCTAGTTCTCTAAGAATGTGAGCTACTGGGCTGGAGGATATTAGACACCTACTTATGGCTTCCACTGTTAAGTAAGGGATAACAGAGGTGCTATTCCTAAACTCCTCAAATAAGCCATGGTGCCACGGGGGCCAGGATGCATTCAAAGATGTTCTCCACAGTGTTATTTATAATAAGAATCATTAAAAATAACGACATCAATTTTTACCTGAGCCCTGTGCTCCTGGAAAATAGTGAAGGTTAATAAATGCCATCATGCTTTGTATAAATAAGCCAGGAAATGGCTTACTGCAAAGAATTATCCTTCCTTATATGACTTTGATAAGACTCATGGATACATCTTCTGTTTACTTGTAACAGGCCAGATGAAGGCCCTCCAAATTCCCATTCTTTGTTTATGAATAATTAGGTGTGTGTGTATGTGTATGTGTACATTATAATGAATTGGTTCATGTGATTGTGGAGGCTGGCAAGTCCCAAGATCTGCAGAATGAATTAGCAAGCTGGAGACCCAGTAGAGCTGATAGTGTAGTTCTAGTCCAAAGGCTGGCACATTTGAGACCCAGGAAGAGCTAATGTTTCAGTTCAAGTCTGAAGGCAGGTGTGAAAAGAAAAAAGAAAAAGAAAAACCTAGTACCAGTTGCAAGCCGGTCTGGCAGAAGAGATCCTCTTTTATTGAGGGGTGAAGGACAAGAAGAGGTGTCAGCCTCTTTCTTCTATTCAGGCCTTCTGCTGATTAGATGAGGCCCACCCACATTAGGGAGGGCAATCTGCTTTACCCAGTCTATTGATTTAATTGTTAATCTCATCCCAAAACACCCTCACAGAGACACCCAGGATAATGTTTGACCAAATATCTGGGCTCCCTATGGCTCAGTCAAAGTGACACACGAGATTAACCATTACGTATTCCTCCTCCAAAATAGATGGGCCTCAGGGTACAACATTCTCTTATCCGCTATCCAGTCACACCACTCTTTCATCCCATTTCCCACACTCCGTTCTTCGTAGCCTTGTTTACTCATCTCTGTAAAATAAAGACCCTTTTTTGTCTAACCTTTGAGACACTTGCAGATCTTATGGTCACAACATTCTCCTTATTGCAACAATCTCCCTCCCCTCCTGCAAAACCCCTTAACCCCCTTACAATAATCCTCACTAAGTCTCTCCTTGCTAAGTCTGGATTTGTTTTTAATTTGGGAGAAAGAAATTAAGCGTCTAACACTAAGGGGTTCGTTAAATAGTATAGCACATTTCAAATTCTCAGAAAGAACGTACTGTACTCATTGATGAGTAAATATGTCCGTGACACACTGTCAAGTTAGAAAGATAGACTCTAAAATTTCATACTTATGTTATCCCTTTTACATAAAATTAAATACATGTGTATCTTAATATTTTGGAAGGATAATCTCAAATGGTTTCTAATATTTCAGTGGTGGTTATCTTTGAGAGAAGGAAAATTAAGGAGAAGGTTTTTTTCCTCCTATTTTTCTGTATTGTTTGAATTATCTGTAATGAAGTTATATTATCTTTGTAAACTGAAGAAAAACCACAGTGCATAATAGCTTCATGGTCTCAATTTCTGGGTTTTTTTTTTTTGTTTTTTTTTTAAAGGTCAATTATGATCATTCCTACTAGGGCCTAATCAACTGGCCTCATGGAGGTCTACCCTTGATCACCTTCCAGAGGCTATACAATTCCCAAAATCTTTTTTTAGAAGCAGCTACAAATGGCAGAGTCCTGCACAATTCATCTGTTTTTTCCTCCAAGCTAAAGGCACTGAAGCCTGTTGGATGTCAGCTGGCTCCCTCTACCCTCAGTGCTCCCTCTGGGAACCATCCCCCGTGGTCATTGTGAAAATGGCTGGTGACACTTCTGGGCTTTGGGCCAGCTTTCCTTTTTTGGTTTGCCTACATCCGTTTAGTTTCCTAGGTCCTGTATCCAAAGAATGAGGCTTTAAAAATGGAGAAATTAGATTATGTTTCATTTACAAAGCTTGAAGCTTCCATCTTCTTATTACTTGAGCATTTTCCCCCAAATCTACGTAAGCCTCCTACTCCTCTCCCCTGTCCCCATACACACCGATGACCTCGATGGAGACTTAAATGACATTAAGTCAGAGCATCATTTTTGGACTCTTCCCCTGCTAAATTCTCATGGCGATGTGGGTAAGGGCTTCAGGGATTTTACTCCCACGTTTGGGCTAAGTGCCAGGCTGGCAAATTCCACTCCTCTTCTTATGTACTCAGTGCCACTGTCCTTCACCCAGGATGAGGTCATTGTCTCCGTGGTTAAGGAGTGGACACTTTCTGCTTCTTCAGTTTTCCTACTATAGCAAAGCTTACCCAAGAGGCGTACAGTTTTACAGCTCCACATTTCTGTCCTTCCTTAATGTCTCCAGATCTACAGACTCACTGTGGGTCAAGTTCAAAATTTGAACCTCCCTTCTTCAGCCTCCCGAATCCAGATGTCTCTCAGGTATCCAGACTAAGATATCCATCACTTTGGGCATTTCTTTCTCTACTTGAACCAGATCAGATTTATATACTAGAGTTCTGTGAAAGATTGCATTTGGGGGGAAAAAAAAACCAAAAAACTCTAGTCCTTGGAAAAAAGTTTAAAAAACATAGGCATATTCCATTCCTTCATATATTTGAGATGCCGTTGGGCTTTGGTGATAAAAGAATCTAAAATCTTAGAATGAGCAACAATAACACACTTAGCCTTTTTGTCTTTACGAGCTCTATTTATTTGTAGCCAGCTACTGAAACACAACAGCTATTAAACTACAAGTTCTTCATAGCAGCCTCTCCTTGCCCAGTTGAGTTCTCTTTGCAGCCTCCACCCCATTATGTGTGAATGTAAATATATATGTTTGTATGTAAGAACTTATTTCCCTTTGAAAAGTCTTAAACACAACACAAAGACCCTGGTCTTTTGAATATTGTCTCTTGTGCTCTTGGGTTTTTCCTCCTAAACCTGACTGAAGGGATGCGTTGTCGTCTGCTTTCTATATTTTGTCCAGTAAATGGTGGTTGTCAGGACAACGGTAGAGAAGGTGAAGGGTCATTGATAACCACATGAATTCTTTAAACAAAAATGATCAGAGCAAATTCCATTGTGTGCTTGAAAGCAGTCAAAGAAGAGGTAAGGTTTCAGACAGGTCTTTCCTTTTACAAACTTGATTATTCTCTTTAAATATTAGCTGTAGGTGGAGTTGCTTATACTTTTATTTAAAAATCCTGAATAAAGGCATTGCCTTTGTTAAAAAGTTTGCTTGTTTGTCATTCCACCATGAGACTGACTTTCATAGCGCCTCACCTTTGATGGCACCTTCGTGCTCTTCACAGAGCCCCTGGGGTGGGGGTACGAGGAGGAGGACACGTTGTGGTCTTCCATGATCTCCCAGTAACAGACACACAGAATAACTACCCAACACATATTGTAGGAATGAATGATCTCAAGTCTGCACAGTGTCCCTTAGAGATGGGTTTATGATTTATATCTGCAAAGAAACTGAATTCAGGGACTTTTGGTAACTTTTTCCAAGGCCCTTAAAAGCTTAGGATTGGGAGTATGTCCAGAATTAGAACCCAATTCATCCTGACTCCTAAGACCATACTGTTTATTATAGCATAGGACTTCACTGTAAAAACAAAACAAAACAAAACAAAACATAGAGAGGAATAAACATTTTAAAAAACAAAGCATTTCTAAGATGAAGTAAGTATGTATTTTCAAAACAAGAGTAGAAAACCTTTTTCAAAGGTAAAATAGTTGGGAAAGAAAGGAATAATAATCATTGAGAATGAGCAATTAATTCTGCCCTCCAGGGGTAAATTTATGTCTAGCTTATTTGCACATGAAAGTACAAGATTGGCTTCATTGATATGAAAGTAAGACATCTGGCTGGGAAGTGAAAATTTTGGTCAATTACCTGGATCATGTTTGGTTTACATGATAGAAAAGCCCCAGATGTCTTCAAATCACCAACCAGATGTTTGGCATTGTGTGGTTAACACCAGACACTGCCTGACTTTGTCACGTGAGAGCTTGCTGTTCAATTCACCCGTTATTAGGAGGCTGTTCTCATTTTGTAAACCAGCCATTTGCAAACAGTAGTCTAGACTAGAGACCAACACTGGCCCTCGACAAAGTGTTCACTGGTGTGTGACGAAATGAGAAAATAAGGTCATAAAAGGAAATGTATTTAATTTAAAAGAATGTCCTTTATTTTTCATTATCTCTTTCTTATCTTTTTAGTGATAAAACATTTTGTCAAATGATCTCTGTTCTAGAGTTTATTTTTAATGAATCTATGGGACTAAATAAAAGATCGAGACGCCTATATATCAAGCCCCAGTTATCTTTATGTGATTTTTTTTTTTACTGGATTGTGTGAAAAAAACAAAAAAAGTGTGAAGACCCCACTGCTTTAAACTTGGCAATATCTTCCGCACAATGACAGTTAATATTTTCATACATTTCCTAAATTTATCTTCCC
>NW_006441955.1:10485438-10496447 GCF_000325575.1 Pteropus alecto
TGGAGAATGAGCAATTAATTCTGCCCCCCAGGGGTAAATTTATGTCTAGCTTATTTGCACATGAAAGTACAAGATTGGCTTCATTGATATGAAAGTAAGACATCTGGCTGGGAAGTGAAAATTTTGGTCAATTACCTGAATCATGTTTGGTTTACATGATAGAAAAGCCCCAGATGTCTTCAAATCACCAACCAGATGTTTGGCATTGTGTGGTTAACACCAGACACTGCCTGACTTTTTCACGTGAGAGCTCGCTGTTCAATTCACCCGTTATTAGGAGGCTGTTCTCATTTTGTAAACCAGCCGTTTGCAAACAGTAGTCTAGACTAGAGACCAACACTGGCCCTCGACAAAGTGTTCACTGGTGTGTGACGAAATGAGAAAATAAGATCATAAAAGGAAATGTATTTAATTTAAAAGAATGTCCTTTATTTTTCATTATCTCTTTCTTATCTTTTTAGTGATAAAACATTTTGTCAAAGGATCTCTGTTCTAGGGTTTATTTCTAATGAATCTATGGGACTAAATAAAAGATCGAGACGCCTATATATCAAGCCCCAGTTATCTTTATGTGATTTTTTTTTTTTTACTGGATTGTGAAAAAAACAAAGCAAAAGTGTGAAGACCACTGCTTTAAACTTGGCAATATCTTCAGCACAATGACAGTTAAAATATTTTCATACATTTCCTAAATTTGTCTTCCCGTAGCAATTGGAAGACGCTCCACAACAGGACTTTTTGTCTGGATCTTGAAAGCATTGGTCATCTTAACAGTCAAGGGTTTGCTTTCAAAAAATAATTTTTCCTTTTGAAACAAGCATTTGGTCCTTAAAATAACTCTGAAGAGAACACCTTTTCACTTTTAAAACATTTCACTCTGGAGATGTGCCATAGAGACATGACTACAGGGAGACGTTCTTTGTGCTGGAAAACTGAATTCCATCACTGTGAATATTTTAATGGCTTTCACAGTTTCTGCGGTTTGCTGTCATGACCCCAAAAGCATATATCTCCACATGTTGTAACATCAAGTATCTCTCCTCAAGCTTTATAACCTCAGCCAGAATGAACTGAGTAACCACTATGTGCCAGGCGATATCCTATACATCAAAAATACAGAGTCATAGTAACCATAACAGTATATTTATTGAGTATTTGCCATGTAGCAGACAGCGTCCTAAAGTGCTTTATATGTATTATCTTGCTTGAGTCCCATAAACACTTTGGGAGAAAAATAGCATTATTATAGCCTTTTTATAGGTGAGGAAACTGTAGCAGGGAAATTAAATCACTTGCCCAAGAAAACAAACCCTGGAATTGGTAAAGCCAGGATCCCTGCCCAAGCCTGCCCACCTCCTAACCCGAACTCTTGGGTGCTCTGCCAAACTTCCTGCCTCCTATGAATACATCTACCAAAAGAGCTCTGCCCTCAAGGCGCTTATAATCTAAAATAGAAGAAGAGGCGCAAGGCAAAAAGCCATTATGTAGAACAGAATGATGTAATTCTAAGGAACATGCTGTGGGATTATAAAGGAAAGAATGATTCATTATGATCTACCCAGGAAAGGCTCTTTGGAGGTGGCCTTAGGCTAGGTGAGAATAAAATAGGGCATCGGTAATTATCTAGAGAATTAGGTCACTGTGAGTGTCAGCGTGGATGATTTCAAGCTAAAAAGACTGTACTTTATGCTCTGAATAGTTGAAAATCAGCCACCTACACCGCTAAATCCATTGGATTTTTGCCAACTCTGATCTTCCTGTGACATTAGCCTCAGTTTAGGTGAGCTTCCTGCTCCAGTTGGGGGTGGGTAGAGAAGGGCATTGCCACGGCAGGGGGTGTGGAGAAGTGGAGGAAGCCTGCCTGGAGTCAGAGGCTCCGGGGTTCAATCCAGACTCTATTACCACAGCTGAGCGACCCTGGGAGACCACCTCCGTCTCTGGGTTCAGTTTTCTCTACCGCAAAAGGAATACACTGAAGTCGATGGTCTCATAGGGCCATTTGAAGTCCAGAGTCTCTGTTTTTGGAAACTGCCTAAAGCAGAGAGGAAAGAAAAGAGCGAGAAGATTCAGAATGCTGGGATTTGTGTTCCCGGACGTGACCCTCCATGGGAGCCTCCTGCAAATGAAGCCACCTCCCTTCTCTACCCATGACGATCAACACGCACTTGTGATCATTCTCCCTGACTCCCCTATCTGCTCCCTCTAATCCACATGGTATAGTAGGAAGATTCCAGACTTTGGAATCTGAGAATCCTGGATTGAAACCCTGAAGTGCCCCTTATCAGATGGTGCTTTTGAACAAATTATGGAACCTTTCTATGCTTTTATTTCTACAGCTGTAACATAGTGATTCTAATAATAGTCTCATCAGTTTGTTGCAGGTATCAAATATGATAGCAACTGAAAAATGCTAAGACCAGTGATTGAAAGCTCATAGATTTTGATAAATGGGCACTATTACAATTAAATTTATCTTCCTAAAATACAGATTGTGTATGCCACTCATTGGCTCACTGACCTACAGTAGTTACTGGTTGTTTGCTAGAACAAGTCCAAACCCCTGGGCCTGACGTACATCTTGCCTTTCTCAGACCCATATAAGACCTGGGGCTTTTCACCTGTAAGTTAACCACCATCAACTTCTTGAATACGAATTGACGAAGCAAGGAGACTTTGAGAGCCATTATTTCACCAGATGATGATATCCTTAGTGTCTTGCCACCACAGCAGCACTGTGCCTAGTGAGAGGCTTGGGCCTCCTGGTCAGCCGTTTTCTAGGCACATGTATAGGCCTTGCTGTATTGGATTGTCCCCAAGTTAGAGAGATCAAAGTGCATTACCGATAGGATTATATTAGGAAACATGTTCCTTGTCTCAGTAGCCTTCAAGAGTTACACTTAATTCAGTCTCTTTACTCTCTCAACCGATGTTCAGCATCATGCGTGTCTGTGTGTGTATGTGTGTGGTGTTTCTGTCTAAGTTGACTGATCTTTGTTTTATGGTCTTCTCTTTTTAACCCATTTCCTGTTTGCTCCAAGAATACTCACAGGTGGCACTTGTAGCTTTTTCCCAAGATAACTCGTGGATTACAGTCTTAACCTTACCCCCCCAATTTGCCATGAAATATCTTGCTTTTATTATTATTTTCATATCGTTCTAGTGTATAGATAGTCTTTTGAAACAAACAACATCATTCTATTTATAGCATTCTGTTTTTAATAGTGGGAATTCCATTTACAAAACATAGTAATTCTCAATCGCTGAAAATGTCAAATCCTAGATGTTCCGCTTTGCGTTGTTCCGTGCTTTGAAATATATCACACACAAAAAATTATTAAATAGTGATCATCATATACATTTGTTACATTGGGATTAGAGACAAGTTCTGTTTAGAGATTACTCCAAGAACAGTTTTTATATTTTATTTTCACATTGAAAACCAGTCAGATTTGCTTCAGCCTCAAAGAGCGTGTTTATGTAAAATTAAATTAATGCTGTCAGCGAATCGCACCTTTTTTTTTTACTAAAGGGGAAATGAGTTAAAAGAAATCTATAAATTTGGTTGAATGAACATATTGAGAATTTCTGTTTTAGATACTATTGGGTGCTCGTGGGGGGAGGAAGTGATACAGAGATAAATAAAATTGTCGTTGAGCTATTCTCATCTAGTGGGAGAGATGGAAAGAGACAAACGGAAAAAACAAAACAAGGCATAAGGGTCATTCAAAATTTGATTTAAAATATATGTAATGTTTATTTATTAAATGCCTACTGTAGGTCAGCATACAAGGCCAGGGATATAAATATATATAAAAGACAGTGCAAATCACATGAGAGCTTACAAAACATAATAGTTACAAGATATAATTCAAATAAAGTAGTGAATGGGAATAATATCTATTGAAAATAAGCGCTATGAGGGCAGGAACCTTATCTATCTTGTTTTTTAATGTATTTCCAACATTACAAGGGTCCCTGGCACATAGCAGGTACTCAGTAAGCATTAATGAAGAATGAATGATGAGGACATCATCAGCAAGTTTTATATTTAATCACTAATTCAAAATAGAACTTAATTCCTAGTTAAAAGGAGATTATTTTTAGGAGGCAAGTCAAGAGAAATGAACAACTTTATGTTTCAGAACATGCCTTTCAATAGGCGGCAGAACATGTCAGGTTTGAATTTTTCATTAATTTTTCTGAGTGAATGGTTCTGGACCTGTGTAACTCCCATCCAAGAGCGGGAATTACTGGAATGACTTTCAATCAATCTTGTATCAGTTGTGGTTCCAGGTCTAGAAAATTCTCAGATAACTTGCCTAAGTGAACTGAGATCTCTGTAGAGGAATTTAGGTTCTGGGTATGGGTCAGCCCCCAATTCTATCATTTCTTTTATAAGTATCAATAGCCAGTCTACTGGCAGCCATAGGCACATGATGGTATTATGTTTTGTTTAGTGAGGGTTCATGCTTCACATAACTTTGGAGCTGCACCATAATCGGACCAGTCCTTAACCATATTTGAAACCACCCCAGCGCACAGTATGCCTGCATGAAACAAAAAACTCATATAAACCACTATAGGCTTTTAAAATACCTCTGGCTTATTGTTCGAGAGTTGCTCATTCTTGTTTTTGTTCCCCTGCCTCTAAACCAGACTGAAAGTGGATTCAGTCGAAAGGACTTGGAGACCCTTTCCGCTGGCAAGGCAAGGTGTCGCCTAGTACCATCCTGGCAGTCTGATTGGCCTGTTGACCTTGTCAAACATAATCAAGAACCAGTGCTTCAGTGCCACGGGTCGCATGCCACCCACGCCCAAATCTCCCTCTGACGTTTCCATGGGCTTTGAGCCAACTCTCCCCCTGGGTTTCATCTCATGTTTGTAGGAACACAAAGGAGCACAGAACCTTCCAGTTAATACAACACCCCGCCCCCACTTCCCCTTTCCTGGAGAGGATAACAGTTCTGTTGACCATTATAATGCATTTTCTGTCTCCCAGCAATCCACACGGTCATTAATTTCTGCTGCTGACGTCAGGAAAGAGGATTATGTGTGTGTCTGAAACTGTTCCCAAAGTGCTCATTAGTCATAGATAATTGAAAAACTGGTAGGGGAAGATTTCGTGTAATAGTAGCCCCCGCCTGTGCAGAGGGACTGCAACCACCAGGTAATTGTAAGCTCCAGCCTGTGACCGCTCACACCAAATCTGCCCATCTGAATGGGAATTTAGTGGACATGAGCCCAAGAGCCCTCAGAGCAATTGCTTTTTTTCACTCCAAGGTGAGGGTTTTTTCACAGAGACAGAAGCCAGCCAGATCAAGTAAATAATTTGTCCATGGGACTCTCTCCTGCCTTCAGGATGAAGAGCAAGGTTTAGAAAAGCTGCACAGTATTCTCCTCAATTTAATTTTGCATTTTAACTGAAACCAGTTTATTTTGATCCCAAAAGAAATACAAGGTCATGGTATAGAAGAAGCACAAATGGTAGAGAAGAATGCCCTTTGTTACAATATTCTGCATATTTTTCTAGGATTTTTCTGGAAGTACATGTGCTTACATTTTTGTATTCTTTAACAAAATTCGTAAGTCGGATCACACTCTGAATACTATTCTGCATCTTGCCATTTTCACTTAATTTATCTTGGATTTCCTTCCAAATCTATAGCTTAATTTTTCCTCATTCATTTTAATGGTTATGTAGTGTTCTGCTAAATACACGTGCCTAATTTATTTACCCTGACCATATTTAAGGTGGAAAACATCTTTTAAAAATTACACAAGAAATTTGTGTTCAAGGTAGAACAATTAGAAATTATAGATTAGTAAAAAGCAAAGCAAAACAAAACAAAACAAAAAACATGCATAATTTCTCCATCCAGAGAAAGCCTTTCTCCATATTTTTCCCTCTTAGAATGTATTTTTTACAAGCATTTCATCTAACTTTTTGTTTTTCTTAAAATGAAGTCACGCTCTACATAATGTTTTGTAGCCTGCATTTTTCAGTTGATTTGATTGTTTTAAAAATAAAAACTATTTCCCATTCTAGCCTTTCTCCACATTGCAGGTTTATCTTCTTAAAAAACAAAGTGCTCAAAACTGTTGGCCGCCGGGGCCTCATTGCCTTCCTTGGCTGGAGCTCCTTGCCCCGCCTTAGGGCCCCTGCTGCCTTTCTCGTGCATTCGACTGCACTGCACTGCTCCTCCCTGGCGTCCTTTTTGCCAACATACTGAACGCCTCAAACACTCCGTGTCCGTTGGAGCTCCCTACAGTGAACCTGCTTTTTGTTCTAATGGCATTCATTTCCCCTGAGCATGATAACTCTGAAACCAGCAATCTGCCACCTGTCTTTCCAGACCAGGCTCAAATGTCACCTTCATCTTGATTTCCTAGACTCCCCTGGGCCCCCCTCACAGTCCCTTCTTGGTGCTCTGGGAACATCACGTGCATTCCACCTTTAAAACATTTTATACACGGTCCTGAGAGCCTTGGTTTGTACCGAGCTGTGTGAGTCCCCGAGGTCAGAGGTGCCCACACCTCGATCTTGTCACAGGGTAGATGGACATCCCTGGGGACCATCATTGTTACCATTGTTATCGAAATGCTTGTTAAAATTTATATGAGTAGTTGGATGAAGACTAGAAGAGATTGCAAATGCAGAGGCTGTGAAGCCCTGATTAACTCTGGGAAAACCGATGCTGTGAATAATTTAATTTTATGGTGAAAGGAGGATTATTTTTGGAAAAGTTGTCAGGATGCACTAAAGCTTGCCTCTCACAGCTCCTCTAGCCCCCTCAGTGCATCTCTAGCAGATGAACTTAAAGTGTGATCTGATTGGGTGACTTCTCTAAGAGGGCCACCTATTTCTATCATCTTGTGTTATGCCAACCTGTTTTCTTTTGGCTGTAGATAAACAAAGCTTCTTCCTGCTTGGGGTCCAGATAGACTGTTACTGAAGGCTGTGTTTCCAATTCAGAAGAGGAATGTTAATCCTTGCGCATATTTATTTTCATTCCTAGACCACTAGACTGAGAAGGCCTGGCTCACTGCCCTAGGTTCTCTGGAGGCAGGGCCCGAGAGGTCTTTGAGGGTATAAGATGTTTATTAGGGGTTTCCACCTATGAAAGGAAGGGGAGGAAGTAGGATTGGGCAGAGGGAAAAGTGGAACCATGATGTGGTCCAGTATCACTTTGGCCAGCCCCGTAGAGTGCTCTGGAGGGATTGGTGCCCACCAGAGCCCTTCTGCTCACGCTTTGCTAAGTCACTAGGTATGGTTGCCCTGGGAAGCACATTGCCTCAACAAAGTGGCCTGAAGAAACTGGCAGCTGGAGGCCGTCTGCTAACCTCACTCCCACCATGGGCAGCAAGGCCATCCTTAGTAGGGATCCAGGTGATAACAGGTACCTACCTGCTATACCTCCCATATCCAAGCAACCACCACGACCTGTCATTTCTTGCTCCACATAATCTCTCATATCTGCCTCTGTTTCTGCATCTCACTTGCCAATACCTTAATCAAGGCCCTCATCTTTTCTCTGTGGTTACTGAGATAGCTTCACAATTGTTTTCTCTTACACCATTCTGTCCTCTGCTACAATGCTGCCAGAAGGATCTTTAAAAATACACAAATCCAGTCACCTTACTCCCTGGCTTTATGCTTCTTCAGAGGCTCGCAGTGGTCTTCCTGATTAAGTTCACACACCTTAGTCTGGATTACAGTGCATGCACTGGCCTCACTTCCCTCTCCAACCTCGTCTGTCTCCTTCACTCCCAGCAGTTCTCACCCCAGTTTATGTTCCAGTTTACTGAGCCCTTCTGGCAGTCTCCTGTCTTTCTTAGCCTTTGCTCAGGATGCTAGCCCTGCTGAGAAATCTACCTGTAGTTCTCCAGCATATGATTTGAATCCAGAATTCCTGAATGTAAGCTCAAGGCTTTCTGTGCTCCCCACCAGCCATGGCTTCTTTGTAAATTACAGTCCAGAAGACTTGGAAGAGTACCACACCCTGCTAATCTTCCTTCCGTCTGGAACCTTTAATGAAAATTATACCTTTTATGTTTGTGAAGATTGGGGATGAAGGTGGAACAGAGTTCCCATTCTGACCTTCCTATGAAAATTAACCCCTTTTTAAAGAAGTCTGAAAGTACTGGCTTACCTCGGAGATGTTACAGATTCAGCTCCAGACCGCCACAATAAAGCGAGTACCATAATAAAGCAAGTCATAACCTTTTTGCTGGTGGAGGATCTTGCCTTCAGTTTGTAAACAGTTCAACATCTATGAAGTACAATAAAATAAGATATGCCTACAGTGGGCATGGTTTCTAAATGGTGCCACTTTTTAAACATAATGTTTGTTCCAAAAATACTTCTCTTGATTCCCTCGTTCACTTAAAAGACACTTAAAAAATACAGCTATACCAAAATGCAATATAATGAATAAGAGCACAAGTTTGGTATGAGAGTGGAATCCATGGCCTGTTTCACACTTAAGCTGTATGACTGTGGGGACTTTACTTTCTCTTGATAAACTTGACTTTCCCCCTCCATCTGTGCAATGGCGACAGTAATAGTACTCTTCTTAGAGGATTATTGTGACAATGAGGTGAGAAAATGCATGATATGTCCTTAGCACCGTTCCTGGCACAGAAGTGCTTAGTAGATGGAGATGCTGCTCCTTATATGCTAGATAGGAGACATAATGACATAATTAAGTGCTGGATATGAGACATAGTGACATAATTAAGATAGTTTCCAGAGCCAAACTGTCCACAGCTAAGGACACTGCTCTCTATTCCAGGTTTTTGCTGGCCTAGGCATTCAAAGCAGACTAGAGCTCTCTTTGTCTCTGCCCCAACATTTGATCATCTCAACCTTACCCTGTGGACCAGTGCTGTCCAGTAGAAATGTAATATGAGCAACATATGTAATTAAAAAATTTCCAGTAGCCACATTAAAGTAAAAATAGGTGAAATTAATTTTAATATACATTATTTAACCTAATATATTCAAAATATTTCAACATGTAATTGACATAAACATTATTAATGAAATAGTTTACATTTATTTTTCTGTATTAAATCTTTGACATCTGGTTTGTATTTTCCACCGATTACATCTCAGTTTTAGACACTAAATTTCCCTTGTAAATACTCGATTTAGATTTCTTAAAATAGTATTAAAAAGTAGATTTGCACACCTCAGTTGTTCCAAACATGAAACTTTTTCAGTAACTGACTTGTGTATCATTTTTTAAATTTAAAGTGAAATAAATTAAAAATCAGTGAATAATTTAGCTCTGCAGTTACTCCAGCCACATTTCAAATGCTCAACTCATATGTGCCTAGCGGCTGCCTTATTGGACAATGAAGTTCTAGAAACCACTGCAGTGGTTTCAGTCTTCTTCCTCTTTTTCTTAGCTAAACTTTTTTCAAATTCAATTATAAAAAGCAGCTCATTACTTAAAAAGGGATAAGAATGGTGTTGTGGAGGTACTTTTTCCAGTTGGAAGAGGTCGATGAGCCATTCATGCTCTGCCTTGCCTCCTTCTAACCCTGACCCTCACCTCCACTTATAGAAGTCCTGTAGTACCTCTGCCCATCCCTGGCGCTCCAGGGAACAATTAACAAGTGGTAGGTATCTTAGCGGGAAGCAAATTGCTGACCACATATTCAGAACTGTAGAATCTTGGAGCTCTGAGGGATCTCCTCATATATATGAGTCTACCCCACCCCTCCTTGAAATACTTATAAATTCCTTGGCACTGAGCAGGGAGAGGACTCAGCCTCTGCTGAACACCTGGGAGCAGATGGATCACTTCATTCTTTTCTAACTTACATGTTTCTCTTTGTCCTGATCTCATCTCCCTAACTAGGTTGGGGGCAAGGACTGCATTTTACAGCGCCACAGAGCCCACACAAAGCAAGACAATCAATAAATTCTTAACTGAAGGCCTGAGTGACTGCAGGAATTCAAGGTCACTTGAAATATCAGGGTCGTTGCATTGCATAACTCTAAAGAACACTATTCAAATTGTATTCTATCGTTGTACTAGTAGCAACCTTGTAAAGTTTTAAAGTTTGCGAGGTTTGGACTGGTCTTTCTTTTCCAACTGAGAAAAACTTTTAAGAAATTCTTTATTGGCAGAAAATTATTCTCTCCCTTATCCTCTGACAGAAAGCAACTACACAAGTAAATTTTGTCAGCTTCCTAAGGAATATGTTCATCAGGGAATATGTATGGATGTGTGAACATATGCGTGCGTGCGCACGTGTGTGTGTGTGTGTGTGTGTGTAATATATGCTAGTAGAGCTGCTGTGTTAGGCCCATGTGAAACATTTCGAACATTTTAATCAGTCTTCAAGAGGCCACTGCTTTTATATATTTTGCAATTTCCTATTAATGGAATATTTCTGTAGTTTGAAAGATGCCCTAGAACTCCTGGGTTTGTAAAGCACCCCAGAGCATGATCCATAAAAACCAAGAACATATACCTGTCACCAAGTGAGCAGAGGGACTCTTTGTGGCTGCATGGTTTCTATCTTCATTAAGTTGAGGAAATGCAGAGGAAAGGGGAGGGAGCAGAGAGGTTCTCTTAAGAAAACTTTATGTTTGCTTTTATGTTTTTCAAACTGACAGCCTTTTTTCTTTTTTTTTTTTTTAATGTCTACCCAGGAAACCAAGTGCTGCCTCCTGGAGCTTCTCTTGGAAATGGGCTCACACCAGAGGCTGCGAAAGACCTTGGCCTTCCTCCTGGAATTGCAGTAGCAGCCTCACTTATAGATGCCCATGCAGGAGGACTAGGTAATCTCTTACTCTCTGTCCACGACCAACACTGTATCCACACAGAATATTCCCTGGAACCTAAGATGCTCCTTTCCTGTTTTTAAAGAAAAAAATCAAGGGCTAGCAATCAAGATATAGTAATGAAAAGCCTTTTTACAGTTAAGCATTTGGATAGAATTATAGAATTTTTAATCAAATATCAAAATTGTTTATAATTTTAAATAAATTTATA
>NW_006441955.1:10496494-10605900 GCF_000325575.1 Pteropus alecto
ATTTTATTAATTTCTCCATGCAGAATAATAGAAAAATATTGATCTGAATTGATATCTAGATGGTTCTTTGGTTTATGGAAAATTTGAAAAAGATATGTTAACTTCAAATGGTGTACTTACTGTTTTTTATGATGATGGTGTACTTACTGTTTTTTCTAAATGTACTCCAATACTCTTATAAACCTAATTGATTTATTTTCATAATATATTTGGCTTACATCCTATATCTACTTACTTAAGTGTAGTCTTGATTTTATTTCCTAAATAACTTTGAAGCTTAACATTCATGTATGCATTATTTCAATGACCCATTGAATACTTACTACATCTCCATCATGGTGTTAGGGGACTGAATTTAAAACAGAATCAAGGTCTCTTCTCCAAATTTTAATGGGAAAACAGACAATGAGACAAGGATTACAGTAAAGCGTGATGATGCTATCTTCTTTTTCATCCTTATTGAGGTTTGTTTTTTCTGGTTGTTCAAATTCTCAATATCTCTCATTTCAACTATAGCCATATCTTTTTTCCCTAGTCTTTTGTAATGGTGTTTTTAAAAATTATGCTTCAAACTTCATGGAAATCTACTTACTAGATTATGACCATTGAATTTTCAGAATAGAACGGATCAGAGTAGAAAACATCAGAATACATCACAAAGAGCAAGCTTTGTTTTGTGAACTTCTTTTCCTATTTTATGTGTATGTGCATATGTATATATACTGGGCCATTATGAAAATGAATTTCTCACCATGGATCATAGTCAAAACTTTGAAAGATAGCCTAGCCTATACTTCATATTACAGCCAACAGTTATCTTTTGAATACTTACATAGAACTGTGCTCCCAAAACTCTGTCCCTGCATTACACCTGTGTCTTTACACATTTATATCTCTTCCCAGAATGACTGGTCCTCCACTTCTCCCCATGGCTAACTCCTTTTCTAATGTGAAGACTCATATCAGACACTTTCTCCTCTGCATAGCCTTTCATAAAACACTCAGATTTATTTAGAAATTCTCTATGTTGTATTTCTTTCGGTACATGTCCCTACCCCTTTGGAGAAATGGTCGCATCGTGTTGTAATTACTGATTTACCTTCTTGTCTTCTCCACTGCACCAGGAGTTCCTTGAGGGCAGGGCATTATAGTATTCATTTTGTACCACCTGTGCTGAGCCCTGTGTCTCGTTCTTAATAAATATCTTCCATGGATAAAGTCTCTTAAAGGCAAGAAGGTGAAATGGCCTTAACCTATAGTGTGAGAGTTAATCAGTGGCAGATTATTAAGCCATATCTTGTTCTCTGCACAATCCATGGATTTTCAGAGGAAGATAGCTCATTGATCTGTGAACGTGTCTATCTTGTTCATCTTCATGTGTTTAGGACCTTACACAGTGCCTGAGAAATAACAAACAGCCACTAATACATGTGAGTTGGTCAAATGGTAGATAGTGGTGATTATAGGTAAGGGTGTTTCTCTCCCTGTTCAGTGTGAGCAGGGTGTGCTTTCGATTTGAAGGACAGGCACAGAGAGAATTTGTAATCTCGGTAGGTTCCTGCCTCCTAGTAATCCTGACATTTTATATCATGTCTGAGGCCAGGGACACTTTCTCCATCATGCTTTTTCAGTTATCTCTTGGGCAATGGTCTCGATCATCACCCCCACCCAGGAGACAGGCACTTGGCTTGGACCATCTTATGCTGAAAGAAGAGGGCTGCACCTTGAGGATGGGCTGCACCTTGAGGACCTTCAGCACTTGTTTTCTTTCTCAGTTCCCCAGACCTCCCTAAGGTGTGAACCAATACACCTTCTCACTTCTGTCCAAGACTCACTGTGCCTCCAGGAGGGGAAGCTACTTCCTGTATGTCACCTGGTACTTGTAGACACTCAGAGAGTGTTGGGTGAATTGCACTGGGAGGAATCCAGGCTATCAAATGGCCCCACTCTTTTCCTAAATCAGAGACATTTAATGACAAAGTTACCCTTACAAGCTTTTATTACCTTCAATATACAAATGCCCTTAAGTTAGTGAGTTTACCTTGCATTTTCCAAAAGTAAGTTCTTCAAGTGGAAAGAGAATAAGGACCTTAGATTCTTAAAGGGTTGAGCTGAGGGGCCAACAGTGGCTGGGAAGAGCACAGGAAGGGGTTCTCCATGACCGTGGGACGGTGGAGACCTACTTAACAATTGTGACCAAGTTTTATCCTTATACTTTCTTTTACTTCCACCTCTCCCCTTCATCTAACAGCCACTTTAAGATTACACGTCTAGAAAAGAGAGGGGGCATGGGAGCAAACATTCACTCTCGTGTCCCACCCTGCCTGTGTCCTGACTAAGATGCGGAGGAGAACAGACGCCTGGAGATCTCATAAAGATCATCTACCTGTCCAACCACATCATCACTAAAGAGATATATTGAGTGCTTGCAAACCTGGCAGTTACTGGTCTGTGCACTGGGTATTATCAGCAGTGAATACAGCAGACAAAGCTTCACTCCTTTTGGGGTAAAAATTCTGCTTGTTTCCTCCTGACCTGCATTTTTGTACCATAATTTTATTGTTTTGAGACAACCAACCCCTGAGACATATTGTGATGCTGTGATAAGGGCTCTGAACATGGAGTCTGAATATACAGATGTAAATTCCTTTTCTCCATACCATTTGTTATGGGCCAGGTGTCATAACTCTTCACACTTCTGTTTCCTCTTCTGCAATAAGAGGTAGCAATGCCCCCCTTACAGGTTTGTTATGAGAACTAATGAAGCAAATATGTAAAGTAGCTGGCATAGCGTCTGGCACATCGTAGGCACATAATCCTAAGGTATTTCCCTTTGGTTTTCTCACTGTTGAATCACAATGCCTGACACAAGTTAGGAGCTTTGTAAATGGAAGTTCTCTGAGTGACTGCCCTGGTAGGAATTATACAGGAGAACTCTCTTCCCTTTGGATGGGCAGTTGGAGAAGAACCTCAGGCTTCTGGATTCCCATCTGCCTTCCCCGAATCAGTCCTAGTTTTCCTTCCCTGGCTCTCTGTAACAGAACACAGGATTCACTACTTTAAGATGCTGTTGTAGGTTGAGGTCTAAAATAACCTCAAGAAATGATTAGACGAACTTTGTGCTAAGAGATTGCTGAATGTCAAGTAAGAATATGGCTTTGGAGGTCAGAATTGGATACCATCCAGGCCTCGCACAAACAAGGCCTCACAAGCCATTATAGTCCCTTCAAGTGCTGACCTGGCATGACCTTCCATGGACCCCACATTCTGACTGGTAGGAGTGGTCATTACTCTGCCTTGGGGAAATCCTCCTGTACTCTCATTCTTAAGGGAAGCCTGGGACTAGAGGATCAAGATCAAAGATGCAAGTAAAACTTAATTCGTACTTTTTCCAGTTCTGAAAAAAGAAGAGTGAGGACTTTGTGGGAATAAAAACTAAAGATAAAAGAACATTTTGTTCTTAAGGTACTGGTTAGTAAGTTCTCCAACAGACAGCCAGAAGATAGGAGTAGCTTTGTTTGCTCTCTGTGGGGGTGGTTCTGGCCAGGGCTCCTGCTGCTGATATTTTTCTAGCTTATAAAAATAGTATTAACTTTGTTCCAGGTCTGTTCTTGGCTCAAGCACCCCAGCTGTCCTGAAAGGCAATAACAACCTGATTTCTTTCTCAGGCCCCTCTTCTTTCAGTTGTTTGTATCGATCAGACACACTCCTGATTATCGTCAAATCTTCAATCAGGTGGCATCTTCTCTGGGAGCGCTGACTGCCCCAAGCTGACTTAATTTAAGCACACCTTCCTCCTTGCTCTTGGACTTGCCTCCATTACTGTGCATATTGTCCAGTTTTGTCTGTGCAACTTTGTCTCATTTACTAGATTGTAAAATCTCTTAACAGAAAGCACTGTGTCATTTCATCCTATATCCCAGTGCTTTGTACATGAAGGACCCTTAATTCGTACATATTTAGTGAATGAATGAATGGAATTCCCTCCATGAGGGGATGATATTACAACTGAGAAATTTAGTAGCCTCTCATTACAGTAGAAATTGTCCCTATATATAGATATACCTGACTCAGTTCTCCATGAAGCAAAAGAGTATGGTTTGAGCACTCCCTGATCCACTCCTATTTGTCTAGAAGTCACTGTCCTTTTGTGCTTCCATCACATTAGCAGGTGTTGGCCAAGAGTAAACTTTGTACCTAGGTTTAGCATCATTCCTTGATTTCAGATACTAGATTCTTTGCCAGATGTTGAATTGGTTTAAAGTGTTCATCTGAGTTGCAGAGTCAAACCAAAATGAAGATTTCTAATTTATCCCTCTCACCCTCCCCTTGCTTCCTTCCTTTCTTCCTTCTTTCCTTCCTTCATTTTTTTTAATAGCAGCATTGGTTTAGCCAGTCTTACAAAAAGAGGTCTGGTCCATGCCCTCATAAAGCAAAACATAGTTTCTTCCAGTGAATAATAAAACATGCCAGTTTCTTGTTTTACCATGATCAGAGTTCTGCAGGCAACACTGATTCTCAAAGCAACTTAATCCATACTATTATTTTGTTCCTTTGGTCAGATGAGACTGTGAAGCTCACAAAGACGACCTGCCTCCCAGCATCATACAGTTAGTATGTGTAGATGCATAATTTAAATCCATGCCATCTGATGCCAGAGCTCCCACTTCTAATCACTGCGCTCTGTGGAATGGCTTGTCTGTTAAAATGTGACCCATTCTGCTCTTGGATTCTACCCTTAAAATATCAGTTGAGCAAGAAACAAATATTTAAAAAAGAAAGTCTTTCAATAAATATTGATGATCAACTTTACTAGTTGATGGGGGTGTATGGTAGGTATGAGAGGATACTGGACTTCTGGGAATTTGTAGTCTAGTAGAGAAAATAAACATTAAACAAACAATTGCAATTATATGTGCCAAGTATGGAGGGCTTTGGGAAAACAGAATGTGTCCAAAATTGAGAGGAAGTGATATCTGATAATGTAATTGTAATATTTTTTTTGCCCTATTATTGCTTCTTGGTAAACTGAAATTTATTTACTCATCGTAACTTTTAAACTTCAGTTAGACTTTTTTCCTAATACCGACAACATCATTATTAATAAAAACAGAAAGAACCACTGCCCTTATTCACTGTAATGGTCACTGTAATGACCGTTCTTGCTTGCCTTCTACATGCCAGGTACTCTGACACCCGATAAACTTTATCTCTTGTCCTCACAGTAATCTTTCAAGGTAGAAGTTATTTCCCATTCTGTACATGAGGAAATTAAAGGCAGAAAGAACAATATTACTGTAATCACATAACTGGAGTTATGGCAAGGTTTGAACTTGAGTCTGACTCCAATGCTCGTGGTTTTTTTCCCTCTATACAAGTGATTCTCAAACAAGAGTGATTTAAGTCCCCCATCTCCCCCTACCACTCCACCAACTCCCAGAGGACGTTTGGCGATGCCTGGAGATATTTTTTGATTGCCGTGACTTGGGGGAAGAGGGATTGGTACTGGTATGTGGTGGGTAGAGGCCAGAGATGCTGCAAAACATCCTGAGTGCTCAAGGTGGCACCAAAACGAAGACTGTCCAGCCCAAAGTGCCAGTAGTGCCGGAGATGAGAAACCCTACTCTAAACCGAAACATCTCCGTTGATACTATTTCCCTTCATCGATTCAGTATATTTCAATACAAGCTAAAAAACAGCCTCAAATAAGGATTTTGCTAACATTCGTACGTTGTCAACATATATTTTGTGAAATTAACTCTTCAGTGAAAATAGTTGTGAGGCGAAAAACTAGAAGACTGAGGAGTAGGGATGGGTACAGGATGATGCCACCCTACCCGTCTTACTACTAGAGTCAAGCCACACTAGACCGCTTGCCTTTTCAACACATGCACAGTCTGCCTCCTTGCCTTTGCTTATGCAGTTTGCTTGGTTTGGGGTGGCCTCCCTCCCCTCCCCACCTAGGCAATCCTACTCATGCGTCAGTACTCACTCTTAATGTTACTTCCACTGTGGAAACTTCTCCAAACTTAATTCCACTCTTAGAAAAAATGAATCACTCTCTACTCTGTGTTTCTGCAACACTTTGCACCTATTTCAGTTTTCCCAGCAACATGTGTTCACCGTGGTGTGCTCCTCATCCAGCATAGAACCCAGCGTCAGTCCTCAGTAAATCAGAGAATTAAGATAATAAATGTAAGATTGCTAAATCTGGGTGAGGGAGCCTTTTAAAAATATAGATTTCTAGGCATCTACCCTTCTGAGGATTCTGAGTCTTAAAGTCTTGAGGGGGGCCTGAGAAGCCAGTTATAAGGTGGAGGATATCACCTGGTACGCAGAGGAGATAGCCTGTGCGATAAGTTGGCACTGGGCACATGGGTCAGAAGCGGTGGTGATGTGCAATTGCCAAGTAGACAGATCAGACCAAACCAGAGCTGTGCTGAGAAGACGCCAGGCCCAGGCTCAGGCCAAGAGCTGGGGGCGGGAGGGAGCACATCCAACCAGAAAGGGAAGGTGGATCCAAAGAGGCAGATGGTCTGTGAGGAATGGAGGGGGATTAGAGGAGCAGATAAAGTCATGCCGGGAATCTGGAAGGAGAAAAGCGGTGTCAATGCCTGAGCAGATAGAGCAAGGACGGTTCCGGGAGTTCCTGGATGAGGATCAGAGTGGGGAGGAAGACTTTGTTGATGTGATTTTATCATTTTAAGTTGAGGCTTAGTTTAATGAGAACCACCGCTGCCTGAGACCTAAGCAGCTGCATGAGCTGTAGTGAGGAGCAGAGGGGAGATGTGGGGGAAGGGATAGCTTTGGGTTTCCTGTTCCCAGGCCCCTAGGCTTTGCTGGAGATCTGTGTTTCTCTGGACTGCGAAGGACTGACCTTAGCTGGGATGCCAGTTTTTTCTCTGTGGTCAGAAAATTGGGAGGAATCGGAGCTTTGAGGCTACAGCTAGCTCCCCCTGGCCAACCCCTCTCTAGATCTTGTGCCACACAAGTCCAGATATACAGTTGTGAACCTGCCCTAAAATGGTAACATCTTTAGTTTGATGCACATGCTTCTGTTTGGATAATGAGTGATCATGGGCTTTAGAACTAAAAGATTGCTCAAAGATTTTCTATACCAGATTCTTCAATTTTCAAATGAGAAAACTGAGGCCCAGAAAAACAGTGAGTCATCCAAGGTTACCCCAGCAAATTTTAGTCAGAATTGAAGTTTGAGACTGGGCATCCTAATTCATTGGCGAGGGCCCTCGCCCCATTATGCTACACTATTTCCAAATTAGGAAAAAGAAATGATGCTAGGTGTCTGGGGCTCTGTCAGTCATGGGGAATAAGAGCAAGCTTAGTAGACCAGGATAGCTATTTTTTGACTATGGGGTAGAGAGATCGGTAATATTAAAGTTTATATTAATTTTGTTGATTAGTGTTGGTATTGATCTCATTTGTATAGTGACTTGCCGTTTTCAAGCCATTACCCAGGTATTTTTACCTCTTCTAATTGTTGAGTAGGATGACACTCCGAGAGGTAAAGGAATTTAAAGAAAGTTCCAGTATCAGGAAGGGTTGGATCAAGACTCAAACCCTGATCTGTGTTTCGCTCCCCACGACTTTATATGTGTTTTGGTGCGGCCTTTGTGTCAAGCCATGGAACAGGTGCTACCTAGTAAAACAGAGCAAATATCTCCACACAATGGGAGTTCCTGGGCCCAGAGCCCCTGATTTCAAATAAATCTCTGACCAATTCATCAGCTTCAGGACTTTATCTGGTATTTAGAGGGAATTTTTTAACCAGAAGGTTTTACTTATTCTCTCATGTATTTATATATGACTGAAAAGATGAACTGCTATTTTCCTTTGCTGAGCTTGGGAACAAAAACACAGGTTCTGATACTGCCAACCACCTATTAGGAGGACTTCCCACTCCAAGTTCGAAAGGTAGATGACGGCTGCAAAAGTGTTTGGGGGCCCAGAGTCTAATGTTGCGCTTACGTCACTGGCTAAAAGAGTAGGCTTACCCCAAAGGTCCACTGTTTTTCATGGCACAGAAACCCAGCACATGGTGCTTCACATTCATATAATATCCCTGAGCACTAATGTTTACTTTGGGGCTTGTACATCAGCAGCTGTTAGTGGGAAAATGGACATCTCCAGTTATCACCCCTTGACTGCAGCCTCACAACTGAACTGCTGGCTGCTTCCTTATCTCTCCATAGACCTGGTTAATTTCTTGTTTTCCATTTTCTTTTAGCCATGCATTCATATAAGTCATTGTAAAGAGCAAAGAGAAATACTTTTTTGATTTTCCCATGCTCGAGTCTTAGGGATTTCCTCATCGCACCCTGCAGCCAGTATGGATGTTTGGAGAAACTAAAAAGAAAAATTTCTTGGAATCTAGAAAAATCGCTCTGGTTTCTAATTATATTATTCAGCAGCATCACCCCCACCCCAACTTTCTATAACTCTAATCCTTATCCTGCTTTGTACTATGACTCTTATGAGAATTTGGCTTCTAAAGACAATGAAAATGACAATCTTAAAGAAACAGCACAGCAGTTAAGAACACATAACCGATTCAAATCCTGGTTCCAATTGTGAAGTCACCTGACACTCTGTGCCTCAGTTTCCCCATCTACGAAATGAGAATAATGATAGTACCTATCTCATAGAGTTGTTTGAAGAATAAATGAGTTGATATCTATAAAGTACTTAGAACAATGTCTGGCAGTGCCGTCTGTGTTTAGCTGTGATTAATGTGATTTATACCAGCAGATTTACGTTATGAATGATAGCGGTAGACAAGATAGAGTCAAAGATGCATTCCAATATTTAACAAGTATGTGCTGTCTTCCTTTAATGTGCCAGACATTGTTACAGATGTGTTGAACAAAGACAAGTTTCTACTCTCAAAGAGTTTCTACCCTGCTGGGGGAATTCACAAACTTCCATATAAATACGTGTGTGTATATTTTTATGTACATTTTATATATGCATGTATACACGCATGCACACGTCAAGAAAACAAAAAGCACGACTACAGAAGAAATGCGCAACTTTAACATAGACTACAAAGACGTTAAAATTGTTAAAGGTTTTGCTTACCTTGGTTCAGTCATCAATTCAAATGGAGACTGCAGCTGAGAAATCAAGAGAAGGCTGAGACTTGGAAGGGCAGCAATGGAAGAATTAGGAAAGCTCACCACCAGCAAAGATGACCAAGGCTAAGATCATCCTCACCCTCGTATTCCCAGTTACTATGTACTGATGCAAAAATTGGACAGTGATGAAGGCTAATAGGAAAAAAAAAATGATTCATTTGAAATATGGTGTTAGAGGATCACTCCACAGATACTTTGAACCACCAGAAAGACAAACAGGTGGATCCTAGAGCAAATTAAACCTGAAACACCGCTGGAGGCAAAATTAACAAAACAGAAGCTGTCCTACTTCAGGCGATCATGAGAAGGCTGGGTTCTTTGGAAAATCCAATAATGCTGGAAAAACAGAAGGTAGCTGGAAAAGAGGAAAACTAAATATGAGATGGATTGACTCCATAAAAGAAACCTTAAGTGTACCAACCTGGTGCACTTATCATGAGCTGAGCACTACCTAGGTGTTAACCTAGAAAATACTTGATGTGGACAACAAGCTTATGACTTGGTACATTTTTACCACCTCTAAAGATAACAATGAGACTTACCTAGACTCAGGCAGCTAGTGTGACGGGATGGAGAGGAGAACCTTGCTCTGCCTGACTCCAGGTCTCTCTCTCTTACTATTATATAGCTTCATCCAAGCCCATGTTACCTGTTAGCCACAGATGATTTTATTACAAAGGTGTAACACACACACACACACACACACACACACACACACACACACACACACACACACACCCCCAAGGGGAATCTGAATCAAATATTCTAGAGAAAGCTAAGGTTCTTATATTTTGTTTAAAGAGAATGTGTTAGGCTGTTGATCTGTATTGTTACAAGTTCCTGAGCTGAATTTAGCCTAGAGAGTTAAAGTGTATCAGCCTTGTGACTCACCACTGTGAAAACCTGAGAGGGAGCTCTCCTACCAGTATCAACAATGTGAGTGAAAACTTTACAGGCCTTCTATATTCAGGCCTTTCACAGCTGAAAGTTGTAAAGAAAACCCACACAGTTTAATTCTGTGAAATATATTAAATCTGTCTAAATAATATGACTCTTTTGCACACAGTGTCTGCTTTATTGTGGTGTAACATTATTGCCTAGCCTAATGCATGTGGCCTAATAATTCTTTCCCATGTGTGTATGTCTATCATTTAATGTAACACGTAGACAATAACATTTAAACATTTAAATATATGATTACATTACCATCTCCCACACTTAGGCTGTTAGCTTTTTGTAGGCAGTGCAATCTGGTCATATTCATCCGTGTAACTTGAGCCCCAGCACTTATAAGACCCAGTAAATATATGCATTTGTTCATGGTTTTGTTTATAAACAATATGCTAAGCTCTATACTAGTTTCTGTGGCAAAGACAGTAATATAAAGAGAGATATAACTTGTCAACTAAGTTCTTTGAGAATATGAAAAAGGGAGAAGTCTCTTTCGTTGAAATAGTGAGGCAAGGGAAGGGCGACAATACTAATATCCATTATGTGACAGAAATGTGCTCAGTCTATATGTATAATCTTCATATCAATTCTAGAAGCTTGCTCAACGTCATATAAGTAGTGACAATCCCCAGAATATCAGCCACCCTGGTCCTTCAGGGTAGTAGGAGGAGTAACCTTTGAACTGAACCCAGGATAATAGGTATTTTCTCCACTGGAAGCGATGAAATATTGAATATTTTGGATGGAGGAAATAATATAAGTGAATAGGGATGGGAAATGCTAAACATTCCAGCTTGGCCCAAACCTGTGCTATCTATAAGGGATTCCTGGAAGTTGAGGCTGTAAAGATCAAATAGGTACAAACAGAGTAGCAGTACTTGAGCACCATGTTGAAAAGTTTTTGCTTTTTTCTCCCCAGGCATTAGCAAGCCACTGAAGGTGGTTGAAGCAAGAGACTCATTCCAAGCAAGGCTTTATGTAATTTATACACAATAGTTTGGGGAAAGGAAAGAGTAAAGGAGAAGAGGGTATCTTGAAATAGAATTGTAGCAGTGGGCCTTGTAAGGAAAACAGGGAATTTGAAAAGATGACAGGAAATTTAACAAAATTGTTTTTTTCTAAATCCATTGATTAAGCAAGAGTTTTTAAAAAATTTTTCATGCCCTTTATATTTATCCTAATTATTACTAAAGTAAGCATATGAAAGTATCTTCTTTAATTTGAAAGAATTTTTCCTCTCATATTTGCCAGAAAGTAATAAATAACTTGTTAACTTCAAGACAGAGTAATTCATCCAATTTCTAAACTGGGCATTCATTAAAACCTATAGTCTTTAGTTCACTGGAGATAGCCAATAAACTCATTCATTTAAAATAGAGCTATGAGTAAGCAAAACAAAAGACCTCCAAAAGTTGTGAAACATGTGTCACAGCATCCTCATACTATAGGAAATGACAGGTAAAATATGGAAGACTTTTACAATAAGAAATAATAACTGACTATGAAAAAAATATTCCTATCTCCTACCTTCAACAGGTGACATATCCTCACTAAGCACCAGTGTGCTAGGAACTAGAGATATAAATATGAACAACTCAAAGTCCCTTCCTTCAAGAAGCTCACCTTCTAATTGTAGAAATAGGCAAGTACACCAATGTAATATTGTATGGGAAGTGTCCCATGAAAGTATGTTTGGGATATTACAGGAGTCTAAACTCATTTTGCCTCAGTGGATCAGGAAGATTTTTTTCCCCCCAAAGTGAAATGGTATTGATTTGACACTTGAGATATGAATAGGAGAAATAGGAGTTTATCTGATTCAAAATCTTTAACTTGTATGGGAAGGGCCAATAATAAACAAGACAACTTTAAAGAAGAACAAAGTTGGGAGGACTTAATATTACCAGATATCCAAACTTGTTATAAAGTAATTAAGACTGGTATTGGAGAAATAAATAAACTAGAGGAAAACAGATTAAGAAGCCCAGCAACAGACTTACACATGTATGAACATATATGACAAAGATGGTACTGCAGAACTCTGAGGAAAGGATTTTTTTAAAGAAATAGCACTGCGTTAATTAGATATCAATATGGGAAAAATCGAATTTAGCCCTTATTTTATATCATACATACAAATAAATTTCAGTGGAATTTATATACAATGGAGTGTTATTCAGTCATCAAAGAAAAAAATGATATCTTGCCATTTGTGACAGTATGGATAGAGCACGAGGGCGTAATACTAAGTGAAATAAATCAGAGAAAGACAATACTATATAATCTCTCTTATATGTAGAATCTAAAAACAAAACCCACCCCCCAAACAAACAAACAAACAAAAAACCCAAGCTCAAAGATACATAGAACAGATTGGTGGTTGCCAGAGGCAGGGAAGGGGGTGGAAGAAATGGGTGAAGGGGGTGAAAAGGTGAAAAAATATTAAAAATGAGCCTACTCAAGTAACTTCTGATAATTGACTATGGGTCAGTGTTTTTATGAATTGTAAAAATGATCTTTAGCCCTTTAATAGTTTGTATTTTTTGCATGTCCCTCCCTCTACCAGAGTAAGAATCAAAGCAAATTTATTAGTTTTCTATTCTAAAAGTTGTTTTCTTTTTCTTCTCATTTGTTGTAGTTTATCATAACAAAATCCAGGACACTGGTCAAAACAATTTTTAATGAAATTTGACTGCATTACATTACTTAGTCATTGTTGAAGTTTGGGGAAGGAGCATTTTGTTTACATATGTAGAGATTTTCACTGTCGTGTTATTAGGAAATAGTATAAGAAAAGTAGCATGGCTTTGGATTAAAACTAGGGTACCCCTCCCCTGGCATGCATACATACATACATAAATAAATTATAAATAGATTATAGGCCTAATATGAAATGTATAAAAAAAAATTCCTACAGACAATATAGAAGATCTTCATGGTTTGGGGATAGGCAGGTATTTTTGTAAAAAGGACATCAATATAAGTACAAACATAAAGATTGATAAATTAGACTACATTAAAATTAGGAACTTCTTTTCATCAAAAGTTGCCATTAAAAGAATCAAAGTGCAAGCCACCAAATGGAAGAAACCATTTGCAATACATACAACAAAGGACTTATATCTGCCGTGTATAAAGAATTTTACAATCTAATAGGAAAACCATGACCATTGGATTGCTTTGCAGAAAAGAGGATATCCAGATGAATAATAAATTATGGAAAGTTTCTCAACCTCATAGTCCTTAGGAAATTCCCAATTAAAACCATGATATGATGCTACTACACACCCACCAGGTTGACTAGAGTTAAAAAGATTGGTAGTACCAAGTATTGGTGGGGATATGAAACACCAGAGGTGCTCACACACTGCTATGCAAGTATGAATTGGTGCAACACATTGGAAAAGAATTTGGTACTATCTCTGTACTTTTATGATTCAGCATATATCCAACGGAAATGTGAACAAAAAAATATATACAAGAATATACTTTATAGAAAACCATTATTCATAATGGCCAAAAGCTGTAAACAAACCCCCAAATGTCCATTAATATTAGAACGAATAAATAAATGACTGACCGTATATTACGAAACGGAATCTCATACAGGAGTAGCAGAATGAATCTCATAAACACATGATAGAAGTTGGCACAAAGAAGGCATACTGAATGGTTTAAAAATTAATAATCAGGCAAATCCTGTGGTCTACACGTTCCAATAGTGGTTTTTGTTGGTGAGCATGTTGTCTAGAATGAAGGGATTTATTTGTGGATCTGGATAGGTGTGTTCACTTTTTAAGACTTCACTAAAGTATATGTTTAAAATTCATGGCCCTTTAATGCATGTTATACTTTATTAATAAAGTTTATTAAAAGTTTCAAAGGGAATAAAAGTGATTGAGCAACAGCACTGTGCAGTCCCATGCTTAGGTGCTGGGACTTCAGACATGAGTATGACATGCTCTGACCATCGAGAGTGGAGTGGGCGTGATGAGTGGTTTCAGAGGCAGTCAGAGTAGTGTGGTAGGAGAGGACTCAGAATACATCACAACAAAGGAGCAACCCATAACTCAGTATACCTGTTGACCCCTGTTAGTTGCTTAACAGTTATTTCCTACTTCCACCTTATTATATTGTAACCATGAGTTATCAAGAAAGGGAAAAATTATGTTCAAAATCCTATTTTTTCAGTGTGAAGAATACGTTAGTGATAAAGGTGGCAATCTATTTTTCTTTTTGGTATTTTAATAGTGAACTTCCCTTAAACAGTGTATTAGGTAGAATTCCAACCTCCTCAACTGAAGTTAGGTAGCCAGTTATTGCTGTCTTCACAATGTTAATACAGGGACTTTCTCTTGTATATATAAGTAGGGACTCTTGAAGAGGAATTTTTCACTCAAATGGCTAACCTTATAATCAGCTCTTTGTTCTGCTTCTGTAGATATGCTTGCCGCATAGGCCAAATGGCAGGGTGATCTCAAAATTAACTGAAGAGTCATCTTCCCTTTTCCTTTTCTGTGTAGATAACAGATGTATTGCCTGAGTTCCTGTCTGAAGTGCTTTGTAACTCTTTGTAACTGCCTATAGCAGCTCCCTTGCTTTGTAACCCATTGTAACTGCCTGAGGACAAATTAACCAATCGACCCATGCCAACTGGCCAAATGTAACTGCACGGATAAGTCCTATAAAAGCAAAGTTGCATCTGAGCTCGGGGTCCAGAGCGCTAGCTCTTCTGGGACTGCTGGCGTAATAAACCTGAGTTCTCCAGCCCTCAAGTGGTGCTTGGTTTCTCGCTGGTCTGATTTTGCAACATTTCTGCAACACTCTGAGCCCCTTCTACCTCGCCCTCGGACTGTGGAATGGACTGAGTGTCTGTGTTCCCCACCAGACCACATATGTTGAAAATAGAACCACCAATGTGATGGTACTAGGAGACGAGGTACGGCCTTTGAGGGATAATTCCGTAATGAATGGGATTCGTTTTCTTATAAGAAGAGACACAGGAGCTTTTTCTTTCTCTCTCTGCTGTGAAGATACAGCAAGAAGGCAGCCATGTGTAAACCATGTAAAGGGCCTTCACCAGAACCTGACCACACTGGCACCCCGATCTTGGACTTCCAGGCTCCAGAACTGTGAGAAATAAATGTTTGTAGTTTAAGCCACTCAGTTTATGGTATTCTGTTGTAACTTCCCAAACTAAGAGCACACAGCCCCATTCAGTGGGATGAAGGGTTGAAGAAGAAGGAAAGAACACCTGTAGGCCTGCCAGAATTTAGACTGCAGGTTGGCAGGTAGATGACAGGATGTGGGGAGGCCGTGGATGATGAGAAGGACCAGCAAACTTTGAGGGACAATGCCCACTGACAATGCCAACTTTGAGGGATAATGCCCACAACAGGTTGGAATGGAAGTTGGAAGGCCTGGCAAGAGATAGCTGTTTCATATCATCTTATCCAGTTCCTACCTTGGCCTATGCTGAAGAGGGAATCATTACCTCAGAGAGCTCACAAGGAGACAGCACTGAGTTTCCCTAGAGATGATGAGACTTTGAGATGATGGACTGAGTGTTACTTTTTAAATCATTTAAAAATTCTTCCCTTTGAAATACAGAATTTAGAAGGAGAAAAAACAGAAGAGTGAAAAATAATCTGGATATACAGCATACATCTAACAAAGATATGTGTTTATGTGTGTGTGTGTATATATATCTACATAGATATCTATATAGATATATATAAACCACATACGAGAATACTCATAACACCCTTCCAACAGCCTAATGGTTGGTGTGAGGGAAAGTATGGTTTCCAGGGCCTGTCTCCCTGTGTTCCATGCTATCACCTACTCTCTATGTGACCTGCTGGGTCTCAGTTTTTCATCTCCAAGATGAACATTATAATAGTAGTTGTGAGGATTAAATACTTTAATTTACATAAAGCACTTAGAACAGTGTACGATAAATACTACAGAAGTGTTAGCTGTTACGATGATGATGACATCGAGAAGACCTAAGCCTTTCGAGGTGGGCTGTGGCAGGACCAGGAGTGAGTGTCCACAGCTAAGGTGGAGGATAGCTCTGATCATCAAGTCGAGGAGGAGAGTGGGCCTCAGTGAAGAAGCCTGCTTGGACCCACACGGGAGGATCTACTTTCTCCTGCCAGAGGCATGTTTGTGCTTTTGTTGCAGCCATCCTCTGTCTGCTGCATACCAGCAACCTTGGCTCCCAGGAGACTGTAAGCTCTTTGAGGTCGTTGATTATATTTTTTCCGAGTTCAATCTCCCCTCTCCCCCCGCCTGCAGTGCTGAGTGCAGTGCTGCTTGTAGACCTGGGCTCAGTAAATCATGTGTCTCCTACTGAGTGGAGGAGGGAGAGAATACTAAATACTGTTCAGGGCCTAACATGTGCCAGGACTGTTCTTTCAAAACAAGATTGTATTTTTACACTTTTCCTTTGAAATCATCACTTCTTCCTTTTACAAATGAGCTATCAGAGGCCCAAGGAACTCAGCTCATTTGCCTGAGATCATGCATCAAGTCAGTGATGATATCTGGAAGTGTCTCCCCAGAGGACACCCATTCCCCTTTGGAGCCCAGGGCTGGCACAGAGAAGGAGCAAAGTCTGGCCAGGGCTGCTGCCTTAGGTGGGTGTCAAGAGCAGGTGCATCGGGGGAACGGGAGGGCTGGATCTTGATCTCTGCTGAAACAGAGATGTCATTTCAACTGTAGTTTTTGAAAAATGCCAGTGTATTCCTCCTGGGATTTTCTGCAATTCATTTTTGCTCTCATCTTGCACACTATTTATTTACCTAAGCCTTTGTTCTCCTTGAAACTATTTCAGCCACATGTCATTCATTGTGTTAAAATCTTGGGCCCTTTATCCTGCTTAGGTTTTTGTTTTTGTTCCTCGCTACAGCTGCTCTCCATATCACTTAATTCTCTGACTCTGTGGCCTGACACTTGCCCGTGGTGGGGGTCACCTTACACTCCCACCCCCACTCTCCTGGGAGTGGGGTTGGGGGAGTAAAATCAGGATCCAGCTCCAGGATCTATTTTTCTTTCATGTCTCCTTGTTGTCTGAAGCTTGGGGCAAGGTTAGATTAATCAGTCTCAGTGTGGTGGAAGCCTGTGACCCTCCTCTGGGGAGATCCTAGCCCCATAGAAACTTGGCCTGGTTTTGGCTCTCACAGTGAATTCCAGGCTTTGAAGAATCTGTCAATGTTCAACTAACCTCAACAGAACCTCTGGAAGTTTTTGATGGAACCAAAACTTATACCAAGGGAAGAGGCGCTGAGCTTGGTATCAGAGGCTGGGAAGAAAGGACAGCTAGCCTGTCAAGCATAGTCTTTTTCTCTGAAATCTCAGGTCTCTTCCCTTAGTTTAAGTTTCCTAAAGAGTCTGTCTGAACAAATACCGTCTCCTTCCTGGCATTTTCCCGAAGCATCTCACTGGTCTGCTCTGTATCATTGAGGATGGATTGTCAGGGCTGCTAGTTCCTATCTCTAAGGCTCAAGGAGTCTTCAGATAATTTTATAATTGAGACCATTTGTCTAGAGGCAAGAAAATGTTGCTAAAGGAAACCTAGTCTAGCTATCTCCTGGGATAAGTTGGACACTAACATTTATTTAGCAGCTCCTGTATCTCAGGCACAAGGCTACTTGCCTCACATGTGGGGTGACCAGCCATTCCAGTTTGCTCAGGACTTGGCAGGGGGATGGGTGGCTCCTGGGTACTGGTTGTACAGTGCTAAACCCAGGAATTATGACACTGTAAAGTAGATGCCATTATTCTCACCCTATACCTGAGAAGACTGAGGTGCAAAGAGATGAATTAGCTTATGGAAGGTTGTACAGCACCCTTGTGGTACTACTGGGAATCAAATATAGATCTGTCTGACCTCAGGCCCAGAGAATTCCACCAGCTAAGTCCTTCAGAAGACAAGGCTCCGTCTCTTCCACATTGTGTAGCCCAACAACATTGCACCGTCTGATTATTTTATTCTCCTGAGTCTTTGTTTTACTATGTCTTTTGTCTCACCCCCCTCCCTCTCTCCTCCTCTTGTTAACTGACATGGCTTCTGCCTCACTTCCTCCAGGAGGCCCTCATGGCCATCCAAGCTAGACTTATTTAGATCTGAGTCGGCGGCTTATAAGTGTCTGCCTATACATCTTTCTACCCCAACTAGACTGGGATCTCATAGAAAGAAAAGAAACAGCATCCATCTTTAAATTTCTAGCATCTACCACGGGGCCTGGTTTATAATTGGGGATCAATACCTAGCTGTTGAATTAATTTATAAAATAATAGAAGGCAGCTGTGTGATTTAGAGTCACAGTTTTATATCTGTTTAAGGATTAATTCCATCAGATACATTCGTGATACTTTGGCCTGTTCTCTTAGTTTTGGTTTCATATTTTAAGTAAGTAATTTTTGTGAGTTAGGTTGGTCATTTGGATTGGCTATCAACCTGAGCCTTTATACGTCCAGTGCCTGCTAGTGAAAAATTGTCTTTTATGAGGTCATAGATGAGACTGTTTAAGTAATCTGGAGGCTGTGCTGAGGTTAGAAAGAAAGGAATTTCTGAAATCAAGTTTTTGCTTTGTCTTTACTGTGGATTTTGCTAGTGTTCCTTAAGTCTCAGATTTCCCAGCTATTACACATTAGCCTACCTTTGAGATTTGATCTTTCTGGGTCGAAGGGAGGCAGAGGAGTGAGACCTAGTCATTTGAAGGTCTATTCTTTGTTCTCTGGCTTTCCCAAAACTCTCGTGTTGGCTTCAGATTAATGCATGTCTCGGAAGAGTGTAGCAAAAATGATAAATGCCATCACACAGTTGAATCGCAGTATTGATGGTGCTATATGTTATCATGGCTTTGAGAGATATACACAACTTATGGTTTATTCTCAATAATGTTTAAAATGTTAGTCTGGATTGTTACAACTACCCTGTACCTCATCTTTCTTATCTCCCTGGGCCCTCCATTATTCTGTCATCAGTTGTATACTCAAGGACAGAAAACAAATGTTCCAATCAATCTAAGTAAACCCAAATAACTCTGGCACAGCCCACACCATGCTGAGAGTGCCTGAATCGTCATGCCAAGCCCTGCTATTAACACCAAAGCTGAGAATCGTCAATAATAACGACAATGGTAAAAATATGTTGAGTAAACTATGATCCAGGCACTCACTTAATCTTCACAATAGCCCTATGAGTTACATTCTATCATCATTCCAATTTTATAGATCAGAGAATTAAGGCACAGGAAGGTTAAGTGACTTGCCCGGCTTGCCAGACTTGAAATCGGTCAGTCCTATTCTAGAGCCCTCGTTCGTAACCATTATGCCCTAAGTAGTTCAAATATTTAGTAAAAGTCTACAGTATCTCATTTAGACCAAGACCTCCCTTATTATTTTTCCAGCTCTAGAGAAGATAGGGTATTGGGGAGGGAGTTGGTGGTAGTATTGAGGTGTGTAAAATTTCTTCGTAGGTTCATCACAGAGGATTTTAATTTTTAAAGATAAACCTATTGTAGGATTTATATTGGGTGAATTCTAAACCTCATTTTTTTTCAAAGCCAAGGTGATGCTTTGTTAAACATAAGGATCACAGAAATCTTTTCAGCTGTTTCATTCTCCTTCATTTGTCGGACTTGAGATGAACCCTTTGGGCTTGCTTTAGTGGCATTAAAACAATAAATCCTGAAAGAGATCTGAGCTCAGCTATGCTGTCTGTGAATGCTTAGAATTCTTGTAAGTGCTTGAAAAGAAAGGAATTAGTTTCTATAGGCTCCATGAGATTTAGAGTTGGGTAGATCTGCATGTGATACTTTCTTCCCCCAGTCTGTCTTTGAGGGACCTGGGACAACTTACTTGAAAAACTGTGGTCTCATTTTCTCTTATCAGTAAAATAATATGGTAATAACTGCCTCTCAAAAATAGTTATAAGAATTTAATACAATAGTATTTTCAAAGTGTTAGGCACAAGGCAATTTTTCAATAATCATAAGAATCTTAGGACTTAACTCTTTTCCAATGATTCTGACAATTATAAACAAAATATGTGTGAGGCTCCAGTAATAATTTTACTATCATCTATGAGCTGTCACTCAAAACTCTTCAGTAGCTTTTACTGTTAGCCATATTTAAGACACAGAGCATTTGTCCGTGATTAAATCTGCAACCTTTATCTAGAAAATGTCTGTGCCTTACTAGTATGTGTCTTGTGTTACATACATTCATTCATTTATTAAACAACAACAAAAATTAGTAAGCAGTTTCAAGACCTGCTCTGGTGTCAGTTTGCTCATATTCTAGAAGATGGAGAAAGCTATTTAAACAAATACATTACAGATACATTGATAGAATCTTTGCAGGGGATGGAGGGAGTACAAAGGAAAAGGGCTCTGTAGATTCTCCCTAACTGGGGTGCTCCGGGGAAGAGAGGAGACACGGTTAGGAAAGGTTTCTACTGAAGGGCTGAGTCTTCAAATGCAGTCCATGTTTCCCAAATAGATTGTTGGGGAATGGAGTGTTTTGTGGAAAGATTCTTCTCAGCATGAGAAACAACGTGAGCAAATGCTTGGTGGCATGGTCGAGCTAGATACATTCAGAAATAAGTAGAAGGCTTCATACTTGTTCCAAACACTTCTGTAGGTCCTAGATTTAATAGCTTCCATTTACTGAGTACTGGTATATTCCTCATATATTAATCCCCACGGCAATTTTATAAGGTAGGTTTCGTTATCCAGAATCTTCAGATATAGAAATTAAGGTTCTAGAGATCAAGGCATTTGCCCAAGGGCATATAAGTGAGATTTAAGCCTAAGTCTGAGGACAGTGATGAACAAGTCCATGTTTTTAAGCATATTATAATTACAACCCCATATGTTATATAACATAAGTGAATATTAGTCAAAAGAATAGAGTTGTTTCTTGTATATAGACTGATGTTTGGTCCTCTGCAGAAAAAATGGCTTCCATATGCTTCTTACCATTCCAGGAGCTTATGATTATTGGTGCAGGCTTTACATACAGGAGGCTGGTGTTCTCTAGAGAATGTCCTCCTTAGGGATCCTATAAACCTCTTAGCTAGCTTAGTCAAGCAACTCATTTGATAAAATTTATCAGTTGGTTCATTTCTCTGAATGGCTAGATCAAGAGTGTCAAGTTCATACAGTCTTGGGTAATGTTCAAACCCTTCTCATCCTTTTTTTCTTTTAAAGAAGGTGTCTGAGGTGGTTCTTTCAAGAGGATCTTTTTCAAGATACAAACACATCCATAGAAGACCTTTTTATTTTTCAAACATGGGGATAAAACTTCAGATTAGGAGATCGAAAATCCTGGTTCGAGCCCTACCTCTGCCTTTAAGTAGCTAAATAAATTTGAGTTACTTCACCCCTCTAAAATTCAGGTTTTTTTCAACTGGAAATAAAATAACATATATCACAGGATTTTCTAAAAGCTAAATGAAGGGTATAGTGTTTGAGGATGCTTTGCAAGCTATAAAGTACTTTATATAGCTATAAAGTATGAGATAATTATAACACAAATACTAGAACTTGGGATTTTTTCTTCTATATAACCCTTTAAAGTTTTCAAAGCAGTTGTGGCTAGATAAATTACAGGATAACCTACTCTTAATCATAACATTTGTGAAGTCTTTTTTCTTTTACATAAATATAGTAGATATTCAATAAATGTATAGGTGGAAGGATAAATGGTTGGTGAAGGGTGGGGAGGGAGGGAGATAGCACATAAGGGTAAAAGAGAGTTTTTCCATGAAGTTTTAATTTTTCCTTTTTAGTTTTGTTTTAAAACATATTCCTTGATATCAACTATGTTTTCATTAATGTCGAAGCGTAGGAGTCATTAAATTAGAGGCCCTGAATTGATTCATTGACTCAGTAAGCTTATTATCCTATTTGTTTTTTTCATTGAACAATAATTTATCGGGCAACTATCATTAGCGGAGCATTGGGCAAGTTTCAGGGAAAACACATCTGAATATATCACTTTTATATGTGTGTGCCTATTTCTTCAGTTTAATTTTTCCTTTTAAACTTTCTGCAGAATGCTGAATAAACTGACACTTGTACAGCCATACGAAGGGCCCCAGCGGTGTTGAGGGCTGCGCTTGTCAAAATCTCATCTTGTGAATTGTTTCCTGATGTTACATGTGCAGCCCGTGATTCCTCTGTGGATTGTGAAATGTGTTTGTTCAGAAAGGAGCAAGCTCCTTCTGCCTTTTGTTGCTTTCCCTGTTTCGGGCCTCTTTTCTCAGGGATGGCCCGTCTAAGCTCTGTGTGGCCAAAGGGAAAATGAGCTGGGTCAGCTCTTGGGTTCACGTGATTCCATGGTGGGCATCAGCTCTGCACTGCTGTTGAATCAAGTGGGCATTAGGCAGAGTATAGAGAACCTCTCTTGAGGGGAAATTGGACATTACCTACATCTCGCTGGTGCTGTATGAACCCGCCTGAGGTTATCTAAGTCTCAGAGGGATGAGAATGGAGGATCTTAGGAAGCATTTTTTCTGCCCTCCTGTTTACCTGGTATTTTAGAAGAAGCACTGTGTATATTGTGTACTGAAAGTGGCTAAGAAAGGACCTCCATTTGGGATCCATTTCTCTTATTGTGATGTGAGGGAACAGTTCAAACTTTCAGGTCGGTTGTGACAGAATCAGAGTCCAAACTCAGATTTTTGAACTCTAAACCCATGGCACCTACTAATGTTCCATGGTAACTGACACTTCCAGATGCATTCCTATATGTAAGACAATTCTCACATCTTAAAGTGAGGGAGTATTGAAATAACAGGGGCTTTGGAATCAAACAGGGCAAGGTCAAATCCTGGCACTGCTTCTTATTATATCTGTGTGATTTTGGACAAGTTACTTGAACACTCTGATTCTTGCTTCTGCATCTGTCGAAGGGGAGAAAGCATATTTATGCTTTATGGATGTTGCAAAGATTAAATGAGATAATACTTAAAGTACTTAGCATAGTACTCAGCCTTTCATAGATATTTGGTACGTTTGCTAGAAAGGAAGAAAGGATATAACTGCTTTTTGAAAAAAAGAGTTAAGATGATGTTGATGATAATGATGGTGACAGCGGTTAGGGTCATGGTGGTAGTGGTGATGGTGACATAACTGCCATTAATCAAACTTTTATTTTTAAACATTTCCTCAATATCAGAGCAACTATGTGATATTGTTTATTTCTTCATTCTATACAAGGACTTTCTGCCTACAAATTTTATTTTTTTCTTAGTATAACACACTAGTTCTTAAATTCTAAGCCTTAATGTACCAATGGTGAATCTGCTTACTAGACAAGAAACAAAGAAATACTTCCCATACATTTCTTTTTTTCCCATTTTAACCACTATTCAAGATTGAATGATCCTGTAAGATACACTTTGCTGTGTTTCACATACGTGGCACCAGTAAATGTGGATCATCACCAGAAATTACTTGTACTTATTTGAAAGTGTGGCCTAGCAACTGCCAACCCCTTTTCTGTTAAGGATCTCAGGATCGATATCTTTAAGAACCCAATATTTTGATATATACAGATAAGTAAACATTGACCACATGGCTATTGGGTTTTTATCATGGAGAAAATCCTAAAAATCAGCAGTTTGGAATCAGATGACCTGAACGTGACTCCTACCCCTGTTTCTCATGAGCTATCTTACCTTAGTTAAGTTACTTATCATTTCTAAGCTTCAGTTTCCTCATCCACAATGAGGATGACGAGACTACTAAATCACATTCGGTAGTTATGAGAATAAAATGAGACAGGTACAGAGAGAGAATGTGCAAAAAGTTCAGTTAAAATGAGCTCATATCTAGAGTTGCTTCCTATCAAAAAGCCTGTGTACCCTGAATTGAGAACTGAATCATTCAGAGTCTACCCAGAAAAGCATAAACCACTCTGTGAAAAAGAGAATTTAATATCCTCAGATGATGACCCAGATGATGGAGGAGATAAGAAGGGCTACATTCCCTGTGAAGCAAAGCGGAGATCATCAAGACAGAAGCTGCTACCACCCCTACGCTGGTGAAACGAAGAAGGTGGTGTTCCCAAAGACCAAGGGTGGTGGACGCCAGCAGGTGCTGGCATCACGGTGGCCCTGTCGGCAGAGCTGGAGATGGAGAGAAGCAGCCACCAGACATCGGGGAAGCGGGGTGGAGGAGACGTGCTCTGGCTTCCCACTTCCTTCAGCCCTCAGATCTGCTGGCCAACCGTGGCTGACTTAGAGTCTGAGAATGGCAGTCTGCCGGGGCAGCCCCACAGTACTGAGCAGAGAGTGGGACTTGTTGAAAGTCAGTAGGCCCAGGACTCTTACAGGCTAAATCCCAGACCTCAGACTCCTGGTGTCTGGGACCTAACTGCTATGACAACTGACACAGAAAGTTTGAAAGAATCTTACTTCCCCCTGCTGCCGGATCTCTGAACAATAGAAGTTTACAAATGACTGGGGCTGGGAAGGTAGAATTTGGAAAAAATGTATTGGAAAAACCTAGAACTTTGTCGGAATGTAAGAGGCCTTTAAGTGGCCATTAGATCCTGCTTTCTGGAAAGGCCTGCTCACTGAGTAGCCAGCGCCTTCAGTATCTGGGGACTTGTGGAGGAGACACCCTCAGACTGCTTTTCACTTAGCTACCTCCTACAGAGCTCAGCATAGACCCACTTCCTTATGAAACCTCTCAGAACCCCTACATGCATGCTCAGCTGCCCCTGCAGTTTCTCCTGTAGCATACTCGTCCCCGCATCAAAATGCTCCACTTACGGTCCTCTCTCCCTTCCTTCACAACTGTGAGCACCCCAGAACAGGGACCTGGCTTCTTTATCTGTGCATCCCCAAACATTTGTGCTTTCACTTCCTGCTCTGTGCTAGCAACCTTGGTTGAGGCTGTGCTGCTAAGCACTTGGGTATGGCAGTGCCAGCTTCCTGCAGCTTTTATAATAAAAGAGGTGGACGATGTATGACTTTTTAAAATTACTAGTGTCTTGTATGCTAGGGAAGACTGAGAGTTCACGAGAACATTGAAGAGGGAGACTCCATTTTTCCTGCAGAATCAGGGAAGCCTTCTGAGTTAGGAATAAACAGGAGTTAGCTCTACAGAGAGGTTGGAGAATGGTATTTCAGAGGAGAGCAAATGCAAAGGTCTTGGAGTGAGAAAGAGCATTGTGAATGGAAGATGGAGAACAAGGGTGGCATTGCTTGGAGCTGATGAGGTTAGCGGGAGCTGTTCTCTCCTGCATCCCATTCGTCTCTGTGCCCTGCCCTGAGCTGTTTTCACCTCCTGCCTGTGTTATGGTTAGGAATGTTTTCATGTTTGTGGCTCCCATATCATGCCTACTGTATAGTTTTGTGCATAGAATAAATGACAATTCCAGGCTCTGAAATTCTCTAGATCTCTCATCACATTTGTAACTTCATTTGCCGAGCAAGCATCAAGAAATATGATCTGCGTGGAGAAGAAGCCTGAGTTTATACCATTTATGAGAAAATCTCTGCTATTTGGCATTCTTTTAACAGAAACTGTCTTTACTGTGAGTTCTGCAGTAAGTGGTAGTAAGAATGGTGGCCGAGAGATGCCAAAAAGATTCTATCATCAAACCATTCTGTTGCCTTCTTTGAGATTGAAATGTGATATGTTAAACCAGATTCCGTTCAGCTCTGTTCCTTACTAGCTGTGTGTCCTTGGACAGGTCATTCAACCTCTTCATAGGCCTTTGTTTCTCCACTAACTTGTGTGGTATTAATAACAACCTGACAGGCTTAATATAAAATGAGACCATACATGTAAATATTCAGCATAGTGCCTGGTATTTACTGAGCACAAATATCACTGATAGCTGCTGCCTTTATTATTCTAATTACATTTACTATTATTATTACAGTGCCGAATGCTCTACGTTTACCAGAATAAAGCAAAAACAAAACAGGTTTCTTAGTTTTCCCAAGGCAGGCAAGTATGCTCTTTTGGTTTCTATTTGAGACTGACTTACACATGGAACGCTTTCTCAATGTTGTTTGATTATGGGGAAAAAAAAAAAAGAAAAAAGAATGTTTTATGCTTGTTTTTAGCTATCCTATTTTTAAAAAAAGGGGATTTTGTTTTGTTTTGCTTTCTCACAGGAGTGATTGGAGCAGATGTGAGGGGGCACGGCCTCGCCTGTGAGGGACAGCCAGTGACGTCACGGTTGGCTGTCATCTGTGGAACATCTTCTTGTCACATGGGGGTGAGTCTGCCAGGCCAAAGGCGGGACTGCCACACTCAGGGGGAGGGCAGCCCAGAGGAGATTTGAGCTGCTGGCCCTTTTACCCGCTCAGCTTCTTCCCTTCCTGCCACCCGTGCTTTGTCTAGCCGGAAGCCCAGCTCTCACTCCAACAGCCTTGTTTAAATTTGCCAGATATTTTTCTTGGGCCAAATTTTTAAAAAGTGTGAAAAGGGTTGAGTCTGCCTTTGACATCACCCTGGACAGAGATCCAAGGCAGTGTAAGGGGTGTAATCGGATCCAAAGATGGCAAAGTCTCACTCCCAGATTGATCTGTCCCTAATGGGTAGTGGAGTCTTCTCTGCAGAGGGGTGTCTGTTTTCCTTGGCCGCTGAGCTCTCTCTCAATCAATATAAATCTATCTCCCTGGGAGCAGCCTGATGATCTATAGAATTAGGCTGCATATCATGACTTCAAAAGAACACTGATAAGCAATTTTCACTTTGTTAATTTTTCTCCATGAATTAGTGGAAAGGCTTTCTCCAAGATTGCAGTTAAAATTTAGTGCCTGCCCTAAAATTTATATCTTTTTTAAATGCATGAGTCTGAAAGCATTCCATTTTGATAAGTACCCATTTCTACCATATTTTTATTTAAAAGTCATTACTCTGTTAAACTTGCATGGACGACTCCTTGGATTTTTCCCAGATGAGTAAAATAGAAGGGAGAGTGGGGGAGAGGAGGAAGGGAAATGGGGGAGGAGCAGGAGAGTGAGCAAGGATTAGAGTGGGATACACAGCCTAGAGCAGAAGCTCAGAACTGTGAAGGGAATCATGGCGATGAGAAACTGTTTAATAACGGTAGGGACCAATGAAACTTTTTTACTGTTAAGTATTTTGGTTGAGTACATATTGATATATTTACTTACTTACTGATCCTCTGCTCTTGTGTCTGGGGCTGTGCTAAATTTGGGGGACAACAGGATGACATAGGGCCTCTCATTGATGAGATAGAATTATAACGGGTATTCTAACACAAGGCCCCAAAGTATAGATTCAGATGAACTTGTAATACTGAGCATCTGTTATATGCCAGACATTGTGCAAGGTGTATCCCAGCCTCTCTCTTCCCCTCAGCAGCCCTATCGTAAGACTTAGCTGTCCTTGAAGGAAGAGACCTGCAGAGGCCCAAGGCCACCTCAAATAGGACATGCCCACCAGGGCAGCCAGCCCTTATTTCTCTTGACATGAGTCTACACTTGCTAGCTTGTCGTCACTGAATACTGACTTAAACCTATTTAAATAATCCTCTACTTTCACAGGGGGCACATCTAATCCAGTTTCTCCTGTGAGGTTTGAATTTCATGCATTTTTACCCCACTCAATTCAGATTTCTGAGCAAAATCAAATCCAAATGAATGTGAGTCACTCTGTGACATTCCCGCTTCTCAGTCTCCTTGTCTCTTAATTGGGATGATACTTTTCCTAAAGTATCCATTTTACAAATTAAGCAACTAAGGCATATAAATGTCCAATAATTTTCCCAAGGTCACAAAGCTATTAAGCTGGAGCTGAGAACTCAGATCTAGCCCCATCTTATTCCCAAGTGCATCCTCCTCGATGCCTTAGTGTACTGTGCAGGACGATAGTGTGCCATAGAAGAAAGGAGATAGCATGGGCTTCAGAGTCATCCAGATGTGGGTTTGGACATTAGCTCATGTACTCTTGGGCCCTGTGAGCTGAGATGAGATACTTAACTTCTGAGCCTCAGATTCTTCATCCACCACATTGTGGGTAATGATGCCAGTCTCAAAGGGTTGCTGGGTGATATGAGTTATGTACATGCATACCTAGTACATTATAGGCACTCAGAAATGGTGGGATTCTCATTACACTTTACTAGTGATATAAAAGGCTCACACGAAGCAACTGTTTGGGCTTTACCGAGGTTGATGGGCAGCTGCAGTTGGTTGCAATGAATGAGGGTCATAAAATGCCAGTTTATTATGGTCGTGTTGTACTGGAAATAAAGCCCCCACCCCCACCCTGCTTTGTACTTGGGAGTGGGAAGGGACCTTTTGAGCCAGGAGGATTAATCATCAGCTTTAATGTTATGTGGTGAGGGCGAGACTGTGGTCATGCTGGCATCGGAAAGTGTCTTTGATCTTGCTCAGGTGCTGGGCGCCCAGCGAGCCAGCAACAATAACACCTTTGTGAGGTCTAGAAGAGGTGCAGGTCTGAGGAAACACTCCCAGGGAAACTCAAGGACCCCCTTTGTTGTGGTTCTGGCAAATAAAACCACCAACTGTCAGGAAAAATTCACCAAACAGAACACAGAGACCAGAGTGGGGTGCAGGCTTTTCAAAAAATGGTTTTCAACCTGGTCTGAAGGATTCCCTTTCTTCCTTTTGCTCACTGCTGATGTTTCTAAATCAGTAGGTTGGTGGAAACGAAACTCCCAGGAACGTTTTATGCTATACAAGTTACCTCTTTCTAGATCACCCAGAATGAATGAACGAATCCCAAGTAAGAGAATATTGGTAAATACTTAGAAGCTTCTAAGTATTTACCTGTTACTTCCAGGAATCTGAAGAAAAAGCCTGAGGTTGAACATAACACTTACTAATCAGGCCTTTGATATTTTAGAAGATACAAGTGTGGGCTGCACATTTATCTTCCTTGTAGATGATTTAATTAACAAGAGAGGAAAAAAAAAATACTCTTCTTTTTTTTCACTCCATGAAAGCAGAGCTGCTTGTTCAGAGTTAATTACGACCAAGTCACCAAAACCCAAGATAATATACAGAAGGGGTTAGCCAGAGTTTGAAAAGTCACGGGGTTAGATGGAGCTGATCCTTGCCATCGCACCAGCACCCCTGTTTTTGTGCTGTCAAGTCAGGTTGTAACTTGGCAACTTGTCTTCCAGTTAGCACATCAGATGGAGAGAGAACCCTGGGAAGCGGGTGGGAAAGTACTGAAGAGGTAAGATTTAAACACAACAATAGGTTGGTGAGAGCTAAGAATTACATCTGTATCTTAAATCACTCGGAATTTAATTTTCTGCAAAGTCTTAGATGAATGTAGGGAGGGTGTTCTCTATCACTTGGTGGGCGTGAAATCTCAAAGATATAGGCTAAGCTGGCCCCATCACTTTGTGAGTTTAGGTAAGATACTTCATTTTTTTGGTGCTTCAGTTTATTCCTCTGTTAAATGTGGGCAATAGTATTTACCCATAAAATTGTTTTGATGATTAAATGTGGTAATCTTTATAAACAGCTTGGCACCGTACCTAGCACAAAATCTCTAATATGGTGTTATGATTAAAAATGGTTCATTAAGACTAGAATGATCCATGTGGTAATGGATTAGAAGTAGGGGCGTCAGGATGAACTCATGTTTAGTTTTATTTAGTTACAAATGGACACATATGGAAACATTTACAGACATGTATAGGTATACAGATTACTAAACATATTTCCCAGCTCTGACAGCTGAGAGGGCCTAGGAACAAGTATACCCCAACAGCTAGTTGTTACAAGCACACTTGGGGCCCACAGCTTGCTTTCTAATACCATTCTCCAGTAAAAAGAACCGGGACCCCTTGGAGAAAATGTTGATTCTAGGGCTGGGGCAGGAAATAGACAAGGTGAGCCTGGTGCATCTTGTAGCACTGAAAAATACAGGAAAAAAAAAAAAAATGATGGAGTCTCAGGAGCCAACTGAGGGAGGGAGCTCCCAGTGGCCCAAACTGGGACAATGTGAGCAGCAAAATAAAAGTAGTACTGGATTGTAATCTAAAGTAAAACATAAATAGAATGAGTCCATAATGATATAGATAAGTCTTCTATATCTATAGAAGAGATGAATCTTTCCCATGCAGAAGAATTCCAAAAAATTTATGTAGCTATTCCACCTTAAGGAGGTGGAGCTGCATATAGTGACTTCCTTCAAAGGAAGGCAGGAAAAAAGAGAAAAAGAATGGAGCAATCTGACAAACACGACCTTTGCCAGGTAATCAAGGTCAACATCAACAGTGATAAGTCATATTGATAAGTTTGCACCATTGATATGATGTGGTGAGAATGGCACTTTATCTTTGTTATATCCCCCTCGAAAACCTATAACCACAGTCTAATCATAAGAAAAACATTAGGCAAATCCCATTTGAGAGACATTTTACAAAATAGCTGACCAGCACTCTTCAAAACTGTCAAAGTCATCAAAGAACAAGGAAAGTCTGGAAATCATCTCAATCAAGAGGAGCCTATAGACGTGTGACAACTAAATGTAATGTAGTATCCTAAATGGGATCCTGGAACAGCCAAATAACATTAGATAAAAACTAAAGAAATCTGAATAAAGTAAGGCCTTTAGTTAGTGATAACATATCAATATCTTTCTTTAATTGTGACATATGTACCTAGTGTAAGATACTAATGATAGGAGAAACTGGGTGTGGGGTATATGGGAACTCTCTGTACTATCTTTACAATTCTTCTGTAATTAAAGTATTCTAAAATTAAGTTTATTTTTTTAAAATTATTCATTAAGTTATGCACTCATTAAGAAAACATTTTCTTGTATTTGCCTGGCTAAGTGATAAAGGTATTAAAGTAAATAAGATAAAGTGTCTTCACTGAGAAAGACAGACAAGAAGATCACTACAATATAGAATGGTAATGATTACAGTAAACACACGACGAGTGTGGTAGGCTTATGGAGAAGCGGCCTGCTCAAGTCATCAGTAGGCAAGGAAGTTTTCCTAGAGGATGTGATGTTTGCAGGATCATGGTTTCTCTGCTCCCACCAGGAGACTGTTCCTGCCGGCTCAGTTTCAGGCTCTAGGTCCTGTCCTCACTCTTCTCCACTTTGTTTTTCTCTTCTGTGACCACAGCACCATGCAGCTGACTTCCTCTGTGGCCTGGATGGGATGTGGGTATGGACAGGCCCACTGGGAGAACACACCACAGGAAGGGAGAACAGCCACGTGCTTTGAACTGATGATCTTCTATTAGCAGGATGTTACAGCTAAGAAGAGTAGACAAGTGGGGCCAGTTTTTCTGTCTTGGTCTCTTTAGCAGTTGACATTGATAGAGATCATAAGAAAGGTAGAGAGGGAAGGCAGTTTATATGGTACAAATAAGACCACTGTTATTCCTACCAATGAAAGAACTGGAGTACTGTGCATGAAGTATTCTGTTCCTTCTCTGTTCACCAGGATCTCCTGATGTCAGCCCTTTAGGAACCAGTATTTGGAGGAGACTCTCCACATTGAGGCTAGCTCTGGACCCCGCAACCACATACGTTGAAAGCAGATTATATCCTATGTATTGATTTAGTGAGGACAGTGTGGATGCTGTTCAATGCACAAGAGACAGTTCGTGCACTAAAGAAGCTCAGGGTATTGTGCGTCCTAGGATTTGAGACAGGACAGTTCTGTACTGTGGTGGTTGGAGGATGTTTAGCATCCCTGGCCCAGCCTCAGTCATTATAAGGAGACAGCAATAGTAATTATTGTTACTGTCTATTGAGTACCTATAGCATACCAAGCACCGTGCTAAGTTCTTTATGTCACGTAATCAGCTCAACATACTGTGAGGTAGGCACCATTACCGTCTCCATTTCATAAATGAGGAAACTGAGGCAAAGAGTAGTTAAATGGGTCACTCCATGTGCAGGAAGGGGATGCTTTGTTGAGCTCTCTAAGGGACTAACCCCAGAGTGTTTGCTCTTCCCTTTCGGTTTAATAGCTACTCTCAAAAGCACAGAGGAGAGGAAATGCAGACTCAATTAAAATATGGACAAATGTTGGATACAGACAGCTCACCGAAAGATGTGAATGACAAGCACCTGCAACAGTGTTTAACATCATTAACCATTAAAGAAATACAAATTAAAAACACCATGAGATCCATTACACACTTACTAAACTGGCTAAAGTTGTGGCAAGAATGTGGGGAACCGGAACTCTCGCACACCACTGGTGGGAATGTGAAGTGGTGCAACCACTTTGGAAAATAGTTTAATGGTTTCTTATAAAGTCAACGTACACCTATTGTGTGATCCAATCATTCCATTACTATAAAAGCTGGCAGGACTGTGTATTCCCATGTTTCTGGAATCCCACCAGGAACATAGCACAATCAGGTGAAATAAGGCCTCTCAGAAGGTCAGAAACAAAAGTTTCTGGCAAAAGGCTCTCTACTGGCTGAGTTCTGCTTTCCACAAAAGACGACAGCTTGCCTGGAAGAATAGTAGAAGAAGCAGAGGGAAAAAAATGAAATTAGTAGCAATAACAATAATGGCTAATATTTACTGCATGCTTATTGTACGCTAAGAAATTTGAATATATTATTTTATCTAACCCATGTAATAACCTTATGCAATTATCAGAATTATCCTCCCATTTTACAGAGACTGAAACTTGAGTACTTACCCAAGTTCACATAGCTAGTAAGTCCTAGACATAGGTTTCCAACTCAGGCTGTTTGGTTCCAGAGCTTATACTTTTGGCTTTCCGCAGAACAATGAGGCCGAGGCTGGGGTATGGGCCGGCCCTGTGCATGTGTTTTTTGTGAGAATGGGGGCGAAGTGATTATAAGGTAGATCTTTCTCAAAGCCTTATGTGGATTGCAAAGTTAGGGCTAGATTGCAACTTGCCCACGCTGCTCTTATTTTTTCTCCTTCCTAGTCTTTCAAATCACTGCCTTTCAAGAGGCCACCAGTCTAATGATAACAATAAAAATAAACAACATCACTTGTCACCATTGTCCCCTGGAGGGGGAGTATTTATGAGACTTTTTATTTCATCTTCCCTGTTTCCCTGCTGCTCTGTGGTTAAGTTCTGAACTAGGCAATTTGAAGACATGCAGCTGACTTCCCAACTCATGAAGATGTTTTTGTATTCTGGAAGACCATAAAATGAAAACCACATCGATTTTTTTCCCCTTTTTTTATTTACCACTCATCTGCTGTGTGGGTGACTCTGATACTGTGGCTGCTGAGGGCAGCCTAGCAGTTATGAAAGTGTTTGTGCTTTTCCAGTGGTTCAGTGTGGATGAAAAAGATGCCGAAGATAAGCCATCGGAGAGCCCTCACTAAGTACCAGGTACCGTGCCAAGGGCCTCAACACGCATCAGCTTATTTGTTCCACATACATTTAGTTCAGGGGTTTTAGTACTTTTTTGGCTTTGTGGCTTTTCCCTTATTTTTTCATCCCCTTCTCTCACTCTTCTTGTATATTCCAAAGGCCTCTTTTTTTCATATGTTAATTAAATTTTCATATTTTTTGTCCCCTGGAGCCATCAGAGGAGTTTGGGCTAGTTTCTGTTCTTCCACATAATCATTAAAGCACCAGGAGACATAACATCTAAATAACCAAAGATCTCAGAAGAACTCATGAGAAATTTTTTGAGCAATCATTGATGAAGTATTGAGATTGAAAGTCCCTTCCTAATGGACATTAGGGAAAAAAAAGTTAAAATGGAAAAACTAAGTGGACATTTTGACCATGCTCTTAGATTTGGGATATATTTAGTTAAAAAAAAAAAAAAAAAGAATGGACGCCTTAAATCTTAAAGTGGTGAAAGTTACTGTAATGTATTTTTTTTTAAACTATTTTTACTGAAAGGCAATTCATATACCATAAAATTCACCTCTGACATGTATTTTTAAAACTTCTAGAGAACTCAGTTTAGTGATGTTTAAGAAAGAGAAAGATTTAATGCCCGTCTCTTAGGTTGCACTATGGAATGATGCCAGCATGTGGTCTTTATGTTACAGAGGTAACAGAAAGATATCACAAAGTGGTAAATTTCCATTTACTTGCACTTCGTGTAGTACCTGACACATAGTATAGGTCCAGTAAATATTGGATTTACTGAAGGACAGACAGAAATATGTGGGTTGCAACCATCGAGATTTATTGAAGAACAAGTCATGCCATACCAGTTTGATTTCCTGTTTTGATGGATTGACAGACTATGTAAACTTATCAGTCTTCAGTGGGGCTTTAGGTTCTTTCCTTGATTAACTGACCATTGCCACTGGACACAGCAGCATTGACCAATTCAGTCATAAAATTCCATCCACCTAAGAACTGAGATTTTCACTGAGTTATACCTTGAAGTAGGCCAAAAGCAAATACATAAAACTGTTGCAAAAGTGTCACCACAATCTAATTGCCCAATTTGCATTTGGGCTTTTCAACCTCTGGTTTTATCCTTTTGGGAGCCAGGCAAAGACTGAGCCTTGATTCTGTTCATTGAGGGGACATCTGCCTGCAGCGTACTTTTGAATGATTGATCAGCTGTCTAGGATCTGCTTGACATACCAGTCTTCGGGCCTCTCTGACTTATTGACCTGTCATCTGCTTACATGTTAGAATGACTGAATGTTACTCAGATTAACATGTAACCCCTAATTGAGAGATTTGCTATGATCTTAGAAAACAGGGCTAGGGTTCTCTGGAATTTGAGAAATGGCCCATGAAAAGGCAGAGGGAGCCTACAAAGGGAATATCCAATTAGATTTATGTGTTCATTCTTTAGTAGTGTGCAAGACACTAATTTGCATGGACCTGACTAAATAGACTAAAGATGGTCATGAATATTAAGACTGATGGCTTCACTCTCCTGATTAAAACCTCTCAGTGAATCTCTGAAATCATAGCTGACCATAGGAGATTGCATGTGGTCTGGGCCTGTGCACCTCTGGCCTTATCTGCTATTCTTCACCTTTTATTCTGTATTCTAGCAGGCATGTCCACACAATCTTATCTGAATTCCATGGGGCTAAATGTGTCTGAGAATAGAAACTATTCAGATTTTAGAAAATTAATGGTGTATGTGTATATATATATGTGTATATACACACATACTATTTTATGTGGCACTGCCAATGAGGTCTTGAGCAGCACCCATTATCAAACACAGTATTTGTACAGTAAAACTTAATGAATATTCATACCAAGTAGGTTAAATAGATCATAAATAGCTTGATCAGTTAGATAAGATTTTATCATTAAATGGATCATGAAAAACTTGTGGTATTTGGAATGTTTTGGATTGAAGTATAGGCCTATATTTAATCTTCTTGAAAAGATTTGTCCTTTGGCCATGTTGTTTTCTCTTCCTGGAATGGCCACATCTCCCTTCTACATGATACCATCATCACCACAATTGTTGTCATTATTATAACACATTTAAGGAGTATTTACTGTGTTATTTGGTACTGCCAGTAAACTCTGGGGTGATTCTCATTGCTTTATGATCCCCAATGTTCTGATGAGGAAGCAGAGGCTTGGTGAGGTCACAGAGCGAGGAAGAGGCAGAGCTGAGGTTGAACGAAGCACAGGGACCTCAGAACCTATGTTCTTAGTCACTCCGCTATCATTAGTGTATGTCTTCCTCAAAGTTCTGGTTCAGGTGTCACCTCCATGAGGCCCTCCTCTTTCCTTCCTCCACCACATTTAGTTAGCTGGGATCAGAGCTCTTTATGCACAGCTCTAGGGCAGCATTTGTCCTTCTCTGCCTTTCCCATAAAACTAAGCTCATTGAGCAAAGCCTACTCCATGCTCTGTCTCTTAAGATAAATAATAGGTACTCAACACATAGTTTACAATCAAGTTCACCCAAAGAGGTGTACTGACAGATAGAAAATAATTTGTATTTCCAGTGAAATAGATAGTAAACACCAAATCATAAGTTTAAGGATGTAAAAATTTGCATCTGAAGAAGAAAAAGAAATATTCAAAAGGGAAAAGCCTACTCAGGTTTATGCATGGTATTTAAAGGACAGCATTTCAAGGATGACCAAGGAACATATTTATACTTAATGATAACTAGGATTTATTACTTATTTACAATGTGCCAGTTTCTGTGCAAGGCAATCTGTATATAGAATTTCTGATCCTCACAACAAATACGTGAGATGATTTGAAGAGAAAGATGATTTGAAGGGAAGCTATGTTTTAGATTAGCATAAAGAGAAAGATATAGTAGCCATGTTTTGTCTAATCTTAACATATTAACATATTAAGATTAGACAAAAGTTAAATATCATTAGAGCGTAGTAACCTAAAATGGCCTGATAGAGGACATTTCTCATCAAGAGATGATGGAATTGAGGTCAGAGAGATTATAAGGGTGGGGCAAGCAAGGTCATGCTGGGCTCCTGTCTTTTAGATCTATACCTCAAAAATGTTAACATGGTACCTGAAGTATATTCCACTATCCTACCCAGGACTGAATTCAGTTTTGAGCTCTGGTTTTGGAAAAAGCTGCTGGAACCTGGAAAGAACCACAGAGTACACTGCTATGATATTTAAGAGAAAGTGGGCCCCCACAAACAAAGGTTGAGATAGTTAAGAGAGATGGGATAGTTCTGACTGCTAAAGAAACCTCAGGGATTAACTTTATTTTCTTGTTTATGAAAGTTTTTGTGATCATAAAATGACTAATTCTTTCTTGGTGCTGTAGAGTTTGTAAAATGCCTTGTGAAATTTGATACTCAGAATAACTAAGTGAGGCAGTCAAAGCAGGTGTTGTTTTCTTTTTCACAACGAGGCTCAAAGAAACAGAGTGATGTGTCCAAAGTCTCACAGCTAGTAAGTGATAGGGCCAATACTCAGATGCGTATCTGAGCAAAACCCCAAGCCATTTTAGCTGCATCCTTAGTTGGTTTATCTGCATTTACTCAAAAAGGATCCTGCAGCTGGGGAAAGTCTAGCTCATCACAGGAAGGGGTCCTGATTCTGTGTCACTTGTCCCCATTGTGCTTGTAAATTCTCCACTGAGATGCAAGCTGGTGGTTCTCAGTTAATGTGCATAAAATGTACCTAGGGAACTCCTTAAAAATGTAAGGTTCCACTCCCACAGGGTCTGATTCAGTAAGTCTTGCTGGGAAGGAGTATATATGAATCTGTAATTTTATCATGTACCCAAGTGATTCTAATTGGGGACTTCCAGCAAAACAGCTTTAAGCTCCTACAGAGTAGACATTATTTCTTTCTATTACTGTTTTCTCAGTGCCTATACAGCTGTATGGACAGAGAAAGATCTCTAAGGTTATACTTGATGAATGTAAGAGTGATATAAATGAATGTAAAATTAGTGCAAAATAAAGTAAATCAAGTTGGATAGTCATTTAGTCCCTGCCAGTTTGGGGCACACTAGGAGGTACCTTGACCCCATCCTTTCAAAGAAAGTCTGTCTTGCCAGCTTAGGTACAGACAGCCTGAGAGAAGTTGGGACTTGGATAGAGTACCAGGCAGATCCTAATCTTCCAATAATTAGAGATTGAAGAATTCTTTTTTTCTTATGAAAAGCAGGATGAAGGGACATAGTAAGAGACCCCATTTGCAGCTCTGTGCAGACAAACCCAGAAACCAAAGCAGACACACCAGGACGCAACAGGAAACCACAGAGGCCTCAGATCTTTCAGTGTAAATAGGAAGTCAGAGTTTACTTTTGAACCCACAGTGCCAAGCCAAAGTGCAATGTTTAATCCAGCTCTCTGCCCAGCCCTTCCTTGATCCTGGGCACAGATGAAAGATGATGCCACCTGGGCAAAAGCATTTTAAAATGTTTGTTCTGATCAGGGCTTGGAGCAAGCTTCTTTTGTTTGTACTAGTGAATAATTTGGGACACAGGTGCAGATTGGACTTGAAAGCATTAATTGGTCTCCCTGGTTTTCCCTGCAGTGATATTTGAAACCCCCCATCTTCCTCTACAAAGTAGTTTTAATCCACATTCATTCACAGAACATTTGCCATTGACAACCGTCTTTCATATGTCCCATCTGTAGACCTTTCGGTCCAGGTGCATAGTAGTGGAACATTGGTGGACACTTAGTATATACTCTGTGTATGTTGGATTGACATCTGTAATCTCATTTGATTGCTGCCATTACAATGGAAACTAATAAGTAGAATCTATATCATCATCACCATTTTGAAATAAGGAAAATATAGCATTGTAGAAAAGACATGGGTTTTGAAGTCAAATTGGCCTGTAGTCACATCAAAATACTTAAATTTCTTATCCAGACTCCCTTCTCTTATTCAGCCAGTTGTTTTTGAGCACGTACTATATGCCAGGCACTGAAGTGAAAATGGTGAGCCAAAGTAGACACAGACCTTACTTACAGTCTAGTGGAGGAGGTGGATATTAAGCAAACAATCATAAATTATTACCTTGATAAGTACTTTACCTTTGCACCCTGATGCCAGGAATGAATTGGTGCAATCACTTTGGAAAACAGCAGAGCATTGTCTGATAAATTTGAATATGCGTGTACCCTGTACTTCACCAATTTCATTCCCAGGTAAAAACCTGGAGAAACTATTGCACCCATGTACCTATGTGTACCCAGAGAAAAGTATAAGAGTATTCATTTTGTTATTTTTCATAATAGCCCCAAATTTGAGTCAACCCAAATTTCAACCAATAATAGAATGAATAAATTGTATTATATTCCTGCAGTGGTATGCATACTTAAAATGAAGGAGCTACAGCAACATAGAACAACATAGATGAATCAAACAATTTTAAATGAAAAAAATAGGATATGAAATAGGATATGAAAGAAATACAGAATTATTTCATTCATATAAAATTCAAAAAGAGGCAAGAGACAATATGTTTTAGAAATATATATATAGGCACTGGACCTAGAAAGACAAGCAAGGAAATAATTGCTACAATAACACATTGGTTAATTACATGGCTGGAAGGTGCTTGCTGTTGAGGACAAAAGATACCTTCCAGAGATGCTTTGGGAAGCTGGCATTTACCTGTGAAGGATGCATGCGTACTTGTTATCTGTCTTCAAAATACATGTATCTTTTATACACTCTTCTGTATGTATGATATATAGGTGATATGAAGCAGAGGAACAATCATCAGAGCATAAAGCCAAGTTTGGGTGTTTGGCTTCTGGTAGGGCAGTGAAGTGTGAGCTGAGATACTTTGTTTAGGTAACTAAGCAGAGTCTGATAGGAAGGAAGAAAGGTCTGCATGGTGGTGGTTGAAAGGAAAGTGGAAGAAAGCACAGCAGGATAATGGGAGGGAAATTGGCAGATTCAGAGTGGTGTGGGAGGGAAGAGTGATACAAGTTAAGGCTGGAGAAGCAAAAAGAGGCAGGACATGCTGGGTTTATAAACCTTACAAAGAATTATAAACCTTATAAAGAATTTTGGTCTTTTATCATAAGAGAAACTGAATAGTTTAAAGCACAGTGGGTAACATAATTGAATTTACAAAGGATTGAAACAATTGCAGTTTGGAGAACAGATTGGTGAGACCAGAGTGGATGCTAGAAGACCAGATAGAAGAAGATTGATAGGTGAGAGATATCATTATAGTAGCTTGTCTTGGATTATAGTGGAGGAGATGGAGAGAAGTGGATATATATGAAAGATGTTTAGAAGATAAAATCAATGGCACTTTTGGCAGTGAAAATGCCAAGGCTGCAGAATGGATGCAGTAGAGGCTTTCTAGGTTTCTCACCTAATCTTCCCTAATCAGCTACTACCAAGTAGGCAGGGACATCTGGATAGAGAGCAGCAGGTCTCAGGCATTCCTTGGACAGACTAGAATGACAGGAGAGAAACTTGTTTTAGTTAATACTGTCAGCTGTGTTTTTATATAAAAATTAAGCGTTTTGCCTATGGCTCTTACCAAAGATCTTCCCAAGAAGTAGCCATGTGACCCCAACATTTCTTCTCTGGTAGTCCTGGCCAAAATGCTTACTCAGAGTCTAATCATGAGGAAATGTCAGAAACCTAAATTGAGAGTTATTCTACAAAATAACTTGCTTCTACTCTTCAGAAATATCAGGGTCACAAAAGGTAAACTAAGACTAAAGAAGGGTTACAGAGTAAAGGAGACTAAAGAGACAGGGCAACTAAAGGCACTGTGTGATGATCCTGAATTGGATCCGAGACTAGAGAAACATTTTTCTTTCTTTTACTGTAAAGGACATTTTGTGGACAGTTGATGACATTTGAATAAGATCTATAGATTAAGTAATAGAATTGTATCAATGTTTATTTCCTGATATGATAATTGCATTATGGTTATATAAGAGAATATCATTTTTATAAAATACATATTGAAATATTTATGAGTAAATGGGCATTATTTCTGCAACTTACTGTCAGATGATTCAGAAAAAAATTTTATACACTCATAACACACATAATGTATATATAATGATACATAATGTGTGTGTTATGTTTTTGTAGATAGAATGCTTATGCAGAACATTGAGAATCTGGGTGAAGGGTATACAGAATTTTTTGTACTATTTTTGTAACTTCTCTAAGTCTGAAGTTATTTTTAAATAAAAAAATATAAAAACACAAAAAAAGTAATGTGAAGATCATGGCTATATTTGCTATAACCAGACTGATGAGTTAATATGTTACTCATTGTACCCCACATAAAGTCCCCCTGGAGAATTTGTTTTAGAATTCATACAGTTGGAAAAGTGAAATTTAATCTGAACCTGGTAAATTATCTTCTGTCCAGTAATAAAAGTTGTACAACCAGGCATATTTTTCTTCTGACTCTGGAAGCTAGGAAGGTCAGAGTTGAAATTTAATACTCAAGTTAAAATACTGAGCCTCTGTTTGCCATATTCCCATTCTTCTTTTCATTAGTCTTACATAACAGGTTCTATTTATATATTACTACAATATCTCTGTGTGTGTGTGTGTGTTTGTGTGTGTGTGTGGGGAGGGGAGTATAAAGTATCTTAAACCTTTTGTATTAATTTTCTATGGCTGCTATAACATTACTACAAACTTGATGGCTTAAAACAGCACACATTTATTTTGTTAAGGTCCTAGAGACCAGAAGTTCAAAATCAGTTTCACTAAGCTGAGATCAAATGTCAGCAGGGCCTTACTCCCTCTGGAGGTTCTAAGGAGAGAATCCGTTCATTGCTTCTTTCAACTTCTAGTGGCTGCCAACCAACCTTGGCTTATGGCCACATCACTTTAATCTTGGCCACCATAGCCATATTGCCTTTTCTTCATCTGTGGTCAATCTCCCTTTGCATCTTTCTTTTAAGGACACTTATGATTGCATTTAGAGCCCACTTGGATAATCTAGGATTATCTCCCCATATCAGGATCCTTAATTGAATCACATCAGCAAAATTACGCCCCCTCCCATTTTTTTGTGTTTTTTTGTTTGTTTGTTTTCTTATTTTTTTGCCATATAAGGTAACATTCACAGGTTGCAGAGATTTGGAAATGGGTATGTTTTGGGGGGCCATTATTCAGCCTTTGTGAAAAGAAGTGATATATAAATACTTTTTGTAAATAAAGTAAATAAAATATGTAATTTATTTCTACACTCTCATGTATGGCTAGGAGCACAGATAAAACAAAGGAGTCAAATTCCTGTACAGTGACTTTTAATTGCTTTTATGAATTGCATCTAGTCTTCTATTATATTTCCTACTTGGTTATTGCTAGAGTGGAGAAATAGATTTAATTAAAAAAAATTGATCTTACATTCACTAACCTTGCTAAATTAAATGCACTTATTTATTAAATTTTAAAATGTACATGTGCTACATACTCTCTGCATGCATGATATCTTTCACACTAATTTTTAAACTATAGAGCTAGGTGTTTTAATGTGATTTGAGTAATCAGGGAAGGCTCCTGAAAGGCAGTGATAGTGAACTGTGATATTTTGGTTAGAAAAAAGAGTGGTCTAAGCAGAGGAGACAGTATGATCTGTATCTACGAGATCATATCATCTACAAAATTTTGTCTCCTCCTTTCCTTATACCTTTATTATTGTTGTTAATTTTTGTCTTATTGTGTTTGTCACAATCTCCAGTGTTACGTTGAGCAGTTAGGATAATAAAATTAGCAATCTTATCTTGTTACTGATATTAGAGGGAAGGTGTCTAAAATTTCTCCAGTGAGCATATTATTTCTTGGAGATTTTTGATATATGTACCTTTTATGAAATTGAGGAAATGATCTTCCATAGCGTACAGAACAGATGACTAGTAGCCTGTGTTTGAATAACTATTAAGGATTATTTTATTTGACAGTTACATTCCATAACCATGAAGCTCCTACACTATGAACTTCATAAGGGCTGTGACCACCATTGTATCCCTGGTGTCTGGCACGGTTTTGGGGCTTAGTTAGGCTTTTAATGTTGAATGAATGAACAATACCTAACAAATGTTTCTTGAATGAATTAATTGAAGTTAGCAAATTATTTTTTAAAGTGAACCAAAATCTAGCTACTTTCTGTATCTCTTTTACATTGACTTGAGTTCATGATAGTGCCATTCTTATATCCTCTCAGGATCTGGAGCAGTCAGCTAGTCATTTGACATATGAAGGAATAAATGAATGAGTCAGTCACAGAATATTCTACTGCTGGCTGTTAGACTTTGCCTCTAAAGATTCACATTTATTTGAACCAAAGCCAGATGGTTAAAGACGATTTAATCAGGACAAAAATAAAATACTCCCTTTAATGGAATAATTGCTATTTCATTTTCCCCTTAAAGTTGGTCATTCATCTCAAGCCACTGTCTTTCAATTTATATATGTTGTCATGAAATATTAAAGTGATTATTCTTAATCAAGACAAAAATATTCACAAAGGATTGTCTTAGTGTGTGATCAGAGGGTTCAGAATTCCAGTATTAAATTGGACAGGATTCAGGTATAGTGGCAGGCTTAAAGTTTACATTTCAAAAAGACAGAGTTGAAAGCCTGAGTAAAGTTATGTACAGATTTATTGATGATTAACTGAGGGTAGTCGGTTAACAGAAAACAGGCAGAATGTCTTAGGTAAGAATGTCTTCATAGTTTTAAATACTTTATGGTAGTTCTACACCTATATGTGCTTCTCATTTCAAAAGAGATTTCATTTAATATTAAAGTAACACCCAATATTAGAATGTCCAGTGTCCAGAAATGCATTACTTTTTTCCAACTTCGAACTCTATTCAAAAAGCCTTTGATGATTCCTTGTTGCCTAGAAAATAAATTTCTTTAGTCCTAGCCAGCTCTGTCCACCTCCTCTCTCGCCATAGGCGCTTTCTTCTCCCGCTACGTGTAACACATTCTTACAATAGGAGTCTTCCTTTCCCGGAGTTTTTGGAAGAGACCAGCCCACCTATGCAAGACTTGCTAAAAGATTATAAAACTAGTGTTAAAAGCCACCTTGAGGATATAAAATAGAAGTGGAAAAGTTGGAGGTAAGGACTAAGGAAAGAGGCCGAGGTTCAGTATTGTCTCTGACATAGGAAAGCAAAAAGTGAGTGCTGCTTTGGCAACAGGATGTATGTCCACTAAAGAAAAGGTAAAGGCGTGTGTGGGTCTGGCCCAAGGGAGTCAGATGAGTATATCTGAAATGGGACCTCATCCAAAAGTATTGAGGGAAGGAGTAATTGAATTTACCTCTGAAGGCCAGGAATGAAAGGGAGTCTTAAGCAGAGCAGTGGAGGGGCAAGGGAGAGGGAGAAGGAGAAAATGAGCAAGAGAGAGCTTCAAAGCATAGTACTGTAGGGTGATGGGGAGTCTCCCAGTGGAGTTGTAATGAATCACCAAAAGCACATTATGAGAGCACATTTTGTGCCCACCCCGAGGACATATCAAAGCCAGATCACAACCCTTTCAGTCAAATAAGACCTTCCCGAGATACCCAACCCCATTTGGAGCAGCCCAAGCAGCAGCCAGCTAGCCAAGGGAAGAGTAGCTGGAATGAGGAAAGAAAGGAACAGTGTAGCACACCTGTCTTCTCCAGGTATGCTTCCAAGCCTGAAATAAACTGTAGCTGTAGGAGGGGAAAAATTTTAATTTGATGAGATGGGAGTTTTAAATATTACAGTGGGGTGTACACATTTAATGCTTGAAGTAGACTGAGGACTTTTTATTATTTCAGAGTGTAGAAATATTAGGATCCACCTGAAATTTCATCCCAAGACAAGGAAGAACAGTTCATGGACAAATTTAGCAGGGAGTAGAGAAGTGGATAAAGCTACTTTCCCCCTGTACACCCATAACTGTGCAGATCCTTCAATAAACTAGGACACAAGGCTCTAGCCATTCTCCCCATCCCCCTTACATTGACAAATCTTTCTCTATTTAATCATATATGACTACAACATGCTGTAAGAGCTCTCTGGTAAAGAACAGGAGGGAGGGGGAAAGAACTTCTTTGACGCCATAGTCCACTCCTATCCCCTATTTATCTGCTTGTTACTTTTCAGCCCCCAGCTATCACTTTTCTCCTTGTTCACATCACTCCAGCTGAACTGATTCTTTGCTTTTCATGTACTATAGCAATCACATTCTGCCACAGGGCCTTTGCACTTGCTCTTACCTTCCTGCCTATATCACACCTAACTGCATGCTTCAATCCCTCACTTCTTTACAGTCTCTGCTTAATGTAACCTCATCATTAAGGTCCACCCAGACCACCCTGTGTTAAAATAGCAACACTTGCCCTTACTATACTATTTAACTTCTCTATTCTGCTTTATTTTTCTAACTAGCATTATCACAGCTGATATACTATATATTTGAACATTCATGTATTTTTATCACCCCACTCTCCACCATACTATAAGTTCCATGAAAGTGGAGCTTTGTTTTTTTTTTTTAATGACTGTATCCCTAGCCCCTTAGAACAGTGCCTTGAATATATATAGTAGACACTCACAAATACTTCTTGAGTGAAGCAATGTTTCCTAACTTGCTTTAGCTTTTCCATATGCTATTCTTTCCGGCAAGACAGATTCTCTTTATCCTCTTTCTTACACCCCAGTCGAGCCTGATGAACTCCTGTGTATCCTTCGAGATGCCATTTCCATACCACCTTCTCTGTGCTGCTGCCTTAGGGAGATTTAATTGTTCTTCTCAGAGCTCATAGCTCTCGGTTATATTTCACTTTAATCAAGTACATGCTCTTAACCACTACATTGTACTGCTTCTCAGACTTATGTTCTTTCTTGATTTTTAGGTTTTAGAGATGACTAACTCAGCAACCACATGTCCTTCTCATGTTGTACAACTATAAAGTACAACTTTGAACTCCATACAATAGTATAAATTCTAAATCTAGAATTTCCAGTCCCTCAGTCTCACCACATGTATTTTCCCTTCTCCTTCTTCTTTATTTTCTTCTCTTCTTCATAAAAAGTCTCAGGCATACATTATATGTCAGTGATTTTTTTCAAGCTCCTGTCACTGACGTGTTAAGGAAAATTCTGTCTCTCCACTGAGTGGCCTTCCCTGTGACTATAGAAGTAAGGATTCTTTTTCTCCTTTGGCCTGTGGAACAGTTAAAATACCACTGACCATTTATATTGTAATGCTCAATGGTGTTGGTCAGTAATGATTTGGATAAACTTTTCATCTAATATATCCATCGGGAAATGACACTGGGCTATTGAGCACATGAAGTCACTTTATATCTTTCCTGAAATGGTTTGGGAGATGAGGCACCTTAGCTCTGTGCCTCCCTAGTAAGATCTCATTAGGTTTGGGGCCAAGAAGATGGTGATATTTCATGACAAAACTTAGAAAAGTTAAAGTTTACAGATGAACTAAAGCATTTTTTTTTTCATTTTTTAAAATCCGCCCCCCCTTTTTAATTCCCTGAGATTATTTGCATTAGGAGGAATTTCGTGAGAATCCCTAGTTGAAAAACTCTTCGTTAGACAAAATTGGACCTGGAGATCAAATTATCTCACTTCTTTTGAGTGAGATGTGTTGAATAGTATCTTAAATAGCCTGTTTATAAATTATTGGTCGCCACCTTAAGCAGTAGCTCTTCTCTAGAGTTTGGCCTGAGCCTCCTCCTATGACCTCAGGTGAAAATAGTCTCACCTTTCTTTGTGTTGCTGTAGCATTTTATTCGAGTCTGCTGTTGCTCTCATTTTATTTTAGAAAAACGTATTAAATGTGTGTCTCTGCCACTAGACCTTGAATTCCCAAGGGCTGCAACTGTGGCTCAATTATCTCTGCATATTCAAGGTCTGACTTGTAAAAGACATACAATAAAAGTTGAAAGAATATATTGAGCTACACTCTGCTCAGTCCAGTTAATAGAGTCAATGGACAGTTGTTGACTAACTGCCTATGTGCCAGGTAGTTTGAAATATTTGGTGTTCTTTATTCCTTATAGTGACCCTAAAAAGCATTGCTATCTCTGTGTTAACAGATGAAAGGAAGAATATAAGTAATTTATTCAGTTACATAGTAAGTAGCAGACCTGGCTTTGAATTCAAGTCTCTGGAAGTCAAATTGTGTTCTTTCTCCTTTATTAGGACTTAAAAGACCTTTCAGGCACACATTTATAATGTTTGGCTATCATCTCTATATCAACATAAAAAATATTTCTGTAATTGTGATCATCCATTTAATAAATACTCAGAATGTGAGACCCAGAAGGAACTTTAATGCTCCTCTAATTTAGGGCTCTCATTTACAGATGGCGAAGTTGAGTCCTAGAGAGGAAAAATGTCTTGGCCAGTATCTCTCCTACCAGTTCAAATCACATTATTCTCCTTTCCATTGCCCCTACTGTAACTACTTTTAAATCCTTAGCAAGTCTGATGATCCTCTGCAAGGCATGGCTTGTGCTGACCTTTCCAACCCCATGTAGCACTATTCTCCATCACATTCTCCCTCCTCCAGCCCTGCTATATAGATTGTACTGTACTCCTTGCTTCCTCTCCTTCTACCTGCAATGCCCTTCCCTTCATTCCTCCTCCTGTCTAACTCCTATTTAGCTTTCAGATCTTAGCTCGGGTGTCATCTCTTCCTGGAAGGTTTCAGATTACATTTAAAAAGTGGAGTATCTGTGAGCTCCCATGGCACATGCTTCTATCACGGCGGATATTCTTCCATATTTGTTGCTGGTTATTGGGTTTATGTCTTCCTTGCTCACTTGGCTGTGACTTCCTTGAGGGTAAGTATTGCGGCCCATGCATTTTTATATCACTAGTGCCTAATACAGTCCCTGGTACAAGATTGGCTTTTGGTGAGTTTTGAATGAAATAATCACTCACCAGGATTCCAGTATGAAGTGGAACAAGCATTGGAGATGTGGTAGTATTGAATATTTACCTTTTTGGGTATCTTGAAAGTGTTCTTGAAGGTTTTCTGAGTCTTGAGGATACAAAAGAGCCCACCATTCTGTCATGCCACCACTACTTATTGGTGTCTCCAACACTTGGGTGCTGTTGAGCTGAACCGAGAACTTCCGTAGAAAGGTCTGCATGACATGCAAGAGAGCCTCCTTACCCGACAGTGATGATCTCATGGTGTCTGTCCCCCTTTGCCACTAAGGAAAATAAAGTGCTTCCAGGTCGTCTTATACTATGATGTAACTGACTACTGGATGTGTCCCTCTGCAACATCTCTCATACCAGAATAAAAGCTTTAAACTGAGTCAGGTTCTCTCTAGTATATCATCCTGTAGGAGGCCAGTAGGGTGATAGCTTTGGGGGAATATACGAGCATTTCTGACTTCTCTTAATCACATATATCCCTTCTCAGTATTATGCCAACTGAAAACTCACTGGACTTATAAAGAGAAGGGTCTTAATTTTGACAATGACACTTTCTAGGTGAACTTGAGTGATCCATTTGACTTTTCAGAGCCTCCATTTCTTTCTTTTTAAAAATAACTCATGCTAAGCGAAATAAGTCAGACAGAAAAGGTTGAAAATCACATTATATCATTTATATGTGGGATAGAAACCTAAAAGCAACAAACAAGCAGGACAAACAAACAGACTCATGGACATGGACAATAAACTAGCGGTAATCAGAAGGTAGGGGGTAGGGGGAGGGGGAGGTAGACGGGGTAAAGGGGGTCAAATATGTGGTGACAGAAAGAATTCTAACTATGGGAGGTCAACACACAATGTTAATATATATATATGCCTTACTGTTAAAATGGACAGCTGAAACTTACCAGATTTCGTTAACTAACGTCACCATAAAAAATTAATTAATTGAAAAAAAGAAATATCCAAAATTTAAAAAATAAAATAGAAATAATAACCTTTCTTACTTTCTGAAGCTATCTCAGTGATTAGTTAAATTAGTGATCACGGCAGCTGTCTGAAAACCCTCTGTAGCATGGAGACAGGCATCCGAAGGGCATTAAAACTGGTGGGAGGAGGGGAAGTTTAATGGAGAGCATACTTGATTTGGGGCGTTGCCTCCATTGAAGAACACTTTTGCCTTTGGCCACGTGCAAAAACCCTCTGTAGGGTGTTAGGTACCAGGATGGTACCCTCATCTGAGTCCAGCTCTGGGTGGTTATCCTCACCAAGACTTTCAGAGCAGAGAGAGCTAGTGATGTGCATCTGAGCCAAAGTTGTCAAGGAGAGTGAGGATTTGGAAGACAATTCAAATGCTAGGCCCTCCAGACCAGTCATGTCATGAATGATAGATGGAGCCAAGGGTTTGGGGGCCAGATGTTACCTGAATTAGGGTAGAAGCAGGTCTGAAGCAGCTGACAGTTGCCCCCTACCCATTTGAGATGGCCGGGTATCACCATTTAGGTATTGGCTTTTCTGCCTGCGGTGGTCAGCTGGTTTAAAAGGGTCAGCCAGGGTTGAAGTAGCAGGTTTGGAACAGTCGAAGCATGAAGGGGCAGGAGGTGCTGGAATCAGTGACTTGGGGAAAAATAAATGGATTGAGTGAGGTGAGGCAGTGAAGGACTTTATGGAGAATCGTATTTGAGGCTAAGCCTCTTTTTCCCTGCCTGGAACTGTTGACTTAGCAAAATAGAAGAAACCACACATACTTATACACCATGAGGCTGATCGGGAGCTCGGAGGCTCTGAAGGGCCAGGGAAGGCCCGGCTCTGTGTGGAACACTTACGTACCCAGTAACCACAAGAACTTTTGGGCAGCGTAACAGACGATTATCATTCATCATGCATTTGTTGTGAATCAAAACAAACCAAATGAACCACTGTGCAAGTACAGCCTCTGGTAATCCCAAATAGGAACTTGAGAGGGGCCGGCAGTGGGTTTGTGGACTTTTAGCTACAAAACACACAAAACATAAGTTGAGATTATTTCCCCCATTGCCTTCAAGAAAAAAATTCCTACTCCTTAGCATTTCGTGAAAGGACCTTCATGATCTGACCACTGCCTGCCCTTCCACTCATAGATTTGATGTTCTATTTTTGCATCTTCTGTTCCATAGCTGCCTGACCTTGAACAAGTTTTATAGCCCCTCTAAACCGTAGTTCTCTCATCTGTAAAATTTGGATAAAGATACCTATCTTATAGGCCTGTAATAAATATTAAATAAGATAGTGCAGAGGAAGCCACTCACACACAGTCTTTTGCTCACAGCATATGCCAATTCAACATTTGTGTGATTTTTGTTATTATTACTGTAATAGTCTACATTCTAGCCAAACCATAACACTTTCTTCAAGCTGTTCTGTACTAAGAACTTATTTCTTCATTGAGGTGCTTATCAGGGTATCTTACCATTCTTGGATTAACTGTCAGACTCTAACTATACTGAAAACTAGGACAAGTATAGTATCTTTTTCATCTCTGTTTCCCCAGGGCCTGACACATAGTAGGTGCTCAATTAAATGTTTGCTGAAAGAATGTGTGAGGTGTGTCTGTTCTGGAGAATCTTGATTCTCAACAGACCCCAATTGTTTCCTGGGCCCTCCTCTCCTTTCCCATATAACGCACCTACTCTGTCAGAAACCTCACCAGGTGCATGTATGTGAACTCAATAACCCACTACTGTAGAAGGCAGCTATTATGTAAACTCTTAAGAGGGGAGTGCAGAGCCTTAATGAACAGAAATGCCTCAAGTATAAACATTAGATATCTTTTTTTTTTTTTTTTTTTAACAACCCAACCCATTAGTGACACAATTTGAGAATCCAAGTAATCCTTTTGGTCTGGCATGAAAAATGAGACCCAGATTTCTTCCACCTAAAACCTACTGTATCTCCAGCCATCCCCACCCTCTACTGGCACCTCTGTTATTTGCACCTTATCAGGATTAACCAGACCGGTCTGTACTCTGAATGCAGAAAAATGTAGATTAAACATTTCCTGGTTTAAAGAGAATAAGATTCCAGAAAGTTAAATAATTAGCTCTCACTTGTTCATTATTTACTATGTGCAGGCAGTATGTCAACACATTTTCTACAGTGCCAGTAATCTTCCTGAACATCCTGGAAGGTGGATGCCCTTGTCTGTCTTTCATGTTGGAGGAAACCAAGATTTGCCAGGATCTCTCTCGTATCTTGCTGTATGGAGCCATGATATTGACTTGGCTGGACACAAACTCCTCTCTTCATGGCACTTGTTGGCTTTGAGGAAGCAGTCTCCCCAGCCCCCGGGCTCGTTAACTAGCATGCCCATCTCTGTATCTCCCAGAGACAGGTGCGGGGGAGTGTTTCCTCCCACCATGGCTGAGTGTTCAGTCACCGCCCTGTGAGAGCAGACCAGTGAAGTAGAAAAATAGCTCTTACTCCTAACTGACATCTGTCCCTCAGGTGAGAGCCAGATTCTCAAATTGCTGGGCCAGTGGCACATAAGCCCACACCACACACAGACGGTATCAACACAGGGAGAGTTCTGCCGGAATTCACACCTACTGGAAGCCAGGCTAGCCGTGATGGCCAGTTTCATTTGATCTTGTCTCTGATTGCTGCGTGATGAGTGGAGGGGAGGGGAGAATGGCAGGACCATAGAGAAACACACTGATCTCCAGAAGCTGGTTAGGTTTGCTCATTAAGAGCACCCTTAGGCAATGCCCTTACTCTCGCAGGTACCCAAGGTCCCCTTTCTATAAACCCTCAGCAAAAGGTCAAAAGTCTGGGAAGGGCTGGTTCCACTGACCCCCTCATGTTCATTTGTCTTTCATGGTTTCCAAGTAGCCAAGAGGCAGCTAGTTATAGTAGGAAGAGCATGATGCCCTTTAGAGTCTACAGACCCGGATCAAATCCCATTCTACCACTTGGCACCTGTGTGACCATAAACATAGCTTTGAACTTTTTAAATTTTATTTTATTATTAGTTTCACGTATACAGTACATTGGTTAGGCATTTACATAGTTTATGAAATGATTCCCCTGATTACTTAATCTATCTTCCCTCTGGCTGTACACATAGCTGTTACATCACTGCTGACTGCATTCCCTATGCCATGCTCCCCATCCCCGTGACCATCTATCAACTACTAATTTATACTTCTTTAACCCTTCTCCACTTTCTCCCAGCACCTACCTACCACCCCCGAGCTTTGAACTGTTATGATCCTCAGTTTCTTCATCTGTAAGCTGAAGGAAATGGCAGGATTTTCATGGAGACTATACATAAAAGTGTGTATAAACCAATCAGTACATAGTTGGTGATTGGCAAATGTTAGATGCCTTTCCTCTTTTTCCCCTGTGTTCATTTGTAATGCTTAAAAAAAAAAAAAAAAGCCATTATAGTTGTCATTTGCTACATTGTGAGCTAAACACATTAGTGATTAATAACATAGAAACTCTATTTAAACCACTCTCACAGAACTGTAACCCTTTCCTTCATCATGTCATACATGTTACAGATTACTGCTTTTTCTTCCTCCCCACCTCTATTATTTTTTCTAAGGAGGTACAGATGGGCCCAGATGCATTCTCATACACTAGATAGCCTAAGCCAAGGGTAAAAATCAGGCCTGCTATACTCTCAGATGATCTATTCATAACAAAAGCTGCCTCCTAGCCATTGCCCACAGCTGAACACTGTTAGTGTGAGGCTATCATTTCATTTGTTTTTGATTGTTCTGCCATGTTTACATATCTTAAGTATCAGCATGATCTTTCAGAGGACAGGCAGAGGGCATACCCTCCTGAAATAATTTTCCTTCCGTGTGCCCTTTCTTCTTTTAGTCCCTGTGCCTCTGTGTTACAAGCCATTAAGTACTTTATTTTTTTTTTTCTTTAACATGAGACTCACTTAACATTCTCAAAGAAGTACTATTTAATATTGAGATTAAGAAGATACCACCGGTATATGTTCTCTCTCTTTCTCTCCCTCTCTCCCTATTCACCCCCCCACCATCTCTGCATCATCTCTATCTCTATCTCTGTCTCTCTCTGACAAAGAAAACCCCACATTGTCTGTTGAATTCGTAAGGGACACATTACATTCAGGACACAGGAGGAGCTGGGATGGCCCCAGACCAACATTGAAGAAGGTGCTATCTGCCTGCTGTGTCCTTGCCTCTGCTTTTTAAAACCATTTTTTTTTTCCTCCTTTAAAAAAATATCTCAAGAAGAGTATGGACTCTTGAATCAGATTTGAATTTAAATACTGGTTTTGCCCTGTTTTCTAACTGTGAGAACTTAACATCTGTGAAGCTTGGTTCCCTTCTAAGTCAAAACTGGGTATAACCCAGGCTTGCCCAGGATCTTAAGTGAGGAAATGTATGTGAAAGTGTCCCGCGTGGGGATGACAGAGAGATTTCAGAGCACTTGTCACTTTAGCTGATTGAAGTGGCTCCCTGGCACGCTGGATGCCTAGTCCAGAAATGGCAGGAAGGAAAGGGCCGTGATCAGTAGTCTGCTGTGGATGCTGGTGCCTGTGCCACTTTTGTGCTGTCCTTGGTAACATATTAGGTAGCCAAAGAATGTTGAGTTTCACATCCTCTCTCCCCATCTCTCTTCTCCTGACCTTCTCCTATCCAGCCATCACTATTTTTTAATACTGTCATCAGTCTCCTTTGTTATAGAGAATATGTAAGGGATAAACTCCTTCACCCTAAGCACCTCAACTGACACTCGATAAACACTTTTAAGTGTATAATACATTGTAATCACTCAGTTGGGGAACTACCCAAGTGTCTGTAGGTAGTTTTTAATTCTCTTCGTCCAGGCAGTTTAGCCATCTCACCTGCTATTAGGCCAAAAACAAAGAGAGTGAGTTCTGCACATCAGGATTCTTTAGGTCTGGACTTGCATGGCACGGACATGTCCAGAATTCCCCTGAGCTGAACCTGAGAAGCAAGGGTGAGTTCTTTTTGGGGAGCAGTTCCAAAAGGCAGTAGGCAATGCAAATACACAGAAATTCTGACTTCTATTCAAAGAGGCCCTGATATAAATCAGCCAAGGCACTCTTTGCCTTTACACAATACATTTTTAACAGAGTACGGCCTTAGTTGTCATTATTCCCCGTGACAGATCTTGCAATTAGAAATTAACCCATCTGAGTGGAAGTGTTGATTCTTACTGGGCTCTCTTTTCTCTAGAGCCAGTACAACCTCTGTACCCATCTCCAGAATTCTAGTCAAGATGGTGTCAGATTTTACCTTTTAAAATTAAGTGCCCACGTGCGCTCCCATCCATAAATAAGAAGTACATCTTGGCCAGTATCAAGGTGATGACATGAACACAGGCCACATTTCCCTGGGTCACTGAATGTACCAGGCACTGTACCAAGGCCTATAATAGACTATGCCACATTTAATCTTTATGAACCTGTAAAAGAGGTCCTATTTACCTTATTTTTCAGATGAACACCCCAAGGTCCAAGGTCACGTGGCAAATTAAGATAGAACATAGAGACTCAAACTAGAAATTGTAAGTCTTTGGTCAGATTTATGAGATGATTTCTGAAGCCAGGCACTGGAATCAAAGCAAAAGCTTGTAACATGGGAAACATAGAAACAGATCAGAAATGGGGCAGGAAGAGAGAGTATCTGTGAGTCAGCCGGCGATAATCGGATGTCTGACAGAAGCACTGTGTAATAGGGTGCTATGCGCTGTTGCAAGGCAAAAGGCTGCATCATCCTTCCCCGCACCTGCTGACCAGCCTCGGCTGGCTGTGAAACTTATCCAGGGGTCTTTTTAACTAAACCCTAAAGTCTGTAAGAGAGAGCTGCTTGTCCTGAAAGATAGTATTGAATCAAAACAGAGCATTGGTTGGGCCATATTTGAGAACCACTTAATAATTGATACTATGGTACCTGGGGGGTGTGTGTGGGGGGGTGTGATTGAAAGAGAAACTATGGTTCTGACTCTGAGAGTCCAACTCACTGTGACACTGGAGCAACAGAGCTAAGCATCCATTCTGATGAATACCGCACAGACAGAGCACCCTTCCCCCTCATTAGCTTCCTCCCTACCCACACCCTGCCTGCCCCTCCTCTGCAGGATCCGCAGAAGAGACCAATAATGTTTACCCACCACAGAATTGTTTGGGCTGTGAAAAAGATGCAAGGTATGATTTTATATGTTTGGAGTCATGCAGCTCTTGGAACTTTGAAAGTGAGAAGCCAGTCTGTGCTCACTGGAGCAAGTCAGGCATGTGTACAGAGAAAGCTAAGTGGGGCTTCTTGTCCTCAGGGGGTAAGAAAATTTGGAAGAACTTTAGGAAAGCCTCAATGTTTTCGTGGCTATTCAATCTCTCTTGCAAAGCAACTTTGGGTACGTTAAGTATAAGTGAATGAGAAACATGTGGGTTACATTTCTATTGTAATCACATCTGGGTTTCAGAATGATGAAGAAAGAAGAATTCAGGGTCTAAGGAGTCCAAAATGCTTTGAAAATAATTCAGGACACTGCAGGCAATATCTGGCTGCCTCCCTCCATCCCAAATTTGGGGACTGTTTGTTTGGGTGACAGACTTGCTCAGTGCCCGCTCAAACCGCTAAGTCTCAGGGGATCTCTGAGAACAGGTTTCATGTGTGCTTGTTTTACTCAAACTGAAATAAAGGCATTGGGTTTCTAGGAAGGGCAAACTCTTTACTGGAGGACTCCTAACCTTTCAGAAACCTCCAAATAGAGGAGAGGAACATTTGACAAGCCCGAGCTTTATTAACAAAGTGCCACTTACAGGCGATTGCACATGTTATACTCTATTATGGCTCTTCATGTCAGTCGTGTTGTTGTGTTAATACTAATTTTAGCCATGCCCTGCATTTGTGTGGTGATTTAGTTTACAAAGGGATATTACATGTATATTATATATTAAGTACATGCTACGTAGGTATTTATAGATAGAGGTAAGTACACTTTCACACGTAGCATGTGTTATTTCAGCCGACAGTATGGAAGTACAGAGAGTGAAGGGAAGATGCAGGGAAGGGTACCTAATCTAGCTTTGGAGTAGAAATCAGGGTTTAGAGAACACTTCCCAGATCAGGTAATTTTTTTTTTTTCCAGAGCAGGTAATTTTGAGCTGAGCATTATAAAAGGACATGTGTTATTTAGGGGCAAGTGAGAAAGAATGCCTTTTAGACAGAGGGAGGAGAATTTATGAGGATGAAGAGACGAGAAAGAAAATGGCACACTTGGGGAATTTCTAGGCTGCGATGGGCTTGTTGCAGAAAAAATAATGGGGGCAAAGGACAGGGAAATGATAACACGTGCCAGACAAATTGATAAAAGCCGAATCAGAACAGTCTCATATGGGGAACGTAGAAAGAATTTAAATAGGGAAATGATATAATTAGTTTCGTGTATTGGAAAGTTTATTGTGCTAGGAGTATGGAAGTTGGAGTCTCTGAGTGGGGCTTGTGAGGGTGCAGGGTGGAATACAATATTTGAGGTAGGGTTACTAGTTTAATCACTGTTGTAATAATCAAAGCAAGAGGTGATAAAGGACTGGACCGATGAAGAGAAATAGAACAGCTTGTGTTTGAAAAATAGAGCTGACAATACATGGGTAGAGGAGAGAGATGAATAAGTCAAGAAGTCAAGAATGGTATCCTGATGGTTGGGTAAATAGGGTACTATTCATTGAGACAAGGACCCTGGAGCAAGAATAGCCCTGGGAGGAAGAAGGGCAAGTTCTATTTTGGACGTGTTGGTAGACAGTCAGGTCAGATGTCCAATCTGGAACTCAAAAGCTAGTCCTGAGTTTGGGATAAAAATTTGGGACTCAACAACATAAAAATTGTCATTACACACATGAGACTGGATGGGCTGCCACCAGGAGATGTGATGAGTGAGATGAACATAGACGAGAGAATCCAGGTGGGAAGAGGAAGAAGAGCCTATCAAAGGCAGAGGTAATAAGGGGGTAGAGGCTGAACCTAAACCCAGGACATCGGGTTCCAGATATTTCCACTGTTCCAAAAAAGAATAGAATTAAACCATACGTTGTTTCATGTTTCTTAAGAGCATTTTATGTCCTAGGATCGTCATAATATATTTTTCCACTTAGGCCTTGTACAAAATGCTATGATAGATGAGGTTATCCCCATTTATAGATGAGACTCAAAGACACATGACTAATAGACGTCCTAATCAGAATTGAAACCCAGGTTTGTCTGACACCAAAGTCTATGCTCTTATTACTAAACCATGTTCACTGCCTTTAAGATAAGAAGACGTGGTTCCCCACTGTTTTGTAGGAGAGGCAAGCAACTCATTACAATTTAATCTGAGAAGTGCAAAACTAGAGGTGAATGTTTAGAGCCCCCATTCATAAACAGAATTCTCTATGCTCTTTTTTCTACTGTGTAGTGAGTTGGGAGCTGGCTGGAATGTGTATAAATGTTTCTCTTTTTTTTTTTTTTTTTTCCTAGTAAGTTGATAGCACAGTCCATTTGGAAGGAGAGATGAGCCACCACGGAAATACTCAGTCCCACACATGCTTGTGGCTACCCTCTAAAATTCCCAACCTGGCTGGAGGCACTCAAAACAAAACCTCCTGTTCCCTCCCAGGACCACTGGCGCCTGGAGCCTGCCTCCTGTCCCTGCCCGAGGCTTAGGCCAACCTCAGGATGATGGGGTGGTGCTGGGGTAGCTCCCTGCTCTGAGCCCAGTCGTCTCTCCCCCAAGGAGGTGTAAGCAGGCATCTGGGCTTTATCGCTGCAGAGAAACTCGGCTGACAGTACCAGAGCCTGAGGTGAAGCTCAGCCAGTGGCGTCCACTAATGGAGCCAGCTTGGGACAGACATGAAATGAGGCAGGAGCACATGGAGAGAGGCTTCTAATCCCTGCTCTACCACTTCTGATCCTGGTGATCCTGGGCATTTTGCTGACACCCCACTCCCTATTCCCAGCCTGTCTCTTCAGCTGGAAATGGTCTGCCTAGATTTGACTCCACACACTGTCAGAGTAATTGTAAGCCTGAATGCAAATGGACACTCACAAGTCTCTTGATGCCTGAGTTACGCCCCCACCAGCCCATTCCGCACTCCAGCACCTGCTGGATTGTAGACTTCAGGAGGACTTCTGTGGCTCTGATGCCCATCTTTCTATGTCTTTTCATGTTTGAAACAGTAGTTTGAACTCAGTGTATATTCAGTAAGTATTTGCTGAATATTTACTCAGCTAATATAGTAAAACAGCCATTAAATATAATCCATGAAGTAGACAGTCGAGAGAGTCCCAGATAATCTTGGCCACAGGCTAGAAGAATAAGGGAGCAAAGTGGGTACTTAGAGAAACCCAAAGAGACCACCCAGTGCAACCCCTTGACCCCTAGGCCATGCGAGGGCAGAGTCTGTATTGAAATAGCTTGCTGGAGAGCTCTAAATGGCCAGCTGGAGGAGAATGACTCAACTTCATGGAAATTTAGAGGATCTCAAAGACAAAACAGATATTAAACATCTCTGGTCCAATTTTATTTATTTTACAGATAAGGAGAAGTTCTAGAGAGGGAAATAAATTGGTGGTTCATAACTTATATCTTGAAATTACTCCTCTGCTGTTTACTAGCTGTTTGACCTCCTTCCACTTAGATTTTATGCAGTAAAATCATTTATGGAGTAAGTATAATAATAGGACCCATCTCATTGGAGTGTCATGATTAGTAAATGTGACAGTATCTATAAAGAGCCTAGAAGAGTCTTTAGCACATAATAAGCACCAGTAACTGTTAATGATTACTGTCTTATTATTTCTTCTCATTATTTTTAATTCTACATTACCATTTCTTATTATTATTGCCTGACATGGAGGGTGGTTTCACTGAGGTTTTTTTTCCCCAGCCATAGCTTTTCAAAAATTGATTTTTCGATAAGCAATAGGGTCTATTGATGCAAAAAATATGCCTATCCTTCAGACCTTATGATTATTTATGTAAGGTAAAATGCAGAACTTTAAGCCCTCATGAAAATCAAGATGCTTTGTACAGCTTCGTGACTCTGAGCCTTGCCCACACAACCCTTTTCCTTCTGGGATGCCCTCCCTCTCTCCCTAAGGAAATGCTTATTCCTCCTTCGAGGCCTAGCTCCAATGTGGGCATCTCTTAAAATGCTCACTTTCCACCCAGGCAGTTTTGGCTCCTACTATCCTCCTTTCCTATCTTACTGTAGCACTTGGCATGTTTTGTTGTAATTTTTTTTTTATCCCACCTCTGTCTTCCCAGTCAGAGTTAAATAGCATGCCCAAAGTTATAAAACTACAAAGCAGGCAGGCACCACACTCTACAGGTTCTATATTTGGCTTTGTCAAAAATATGGTCTTGTTTTTAGGCTACGATCTGAATCTTTCATTTGCCTTTCAGGGCAGAAAGCAAGAGCCATTAGTACCAACATAGACTCACTCAAACTGCACAAGCCTCCTGGCCTCGAACACAAGTAGGTTAGGGAATCTTCATTTGCAAAAGACTTTTCACAAGTTTTCCCTGATACACTTGTGAAGAGCAGAGGAGAGAGCATGGCTGAGTCACAGTCCTGTCTGGATTCTGTTCCCAGTTGCCATATTCTGGCCAGGTGATCTTACAGAAGGTACTCTTTCTGGGCCTCAGTTTCCTCAATTCCCAGATGGGGGGAATGACATGATTGTTGGAGGATTTTTATGATTAGGTACCTCACATATATAGTAGCTTTCGATTTTTGGCTTACTCACTGCAGTTTGTAATTACACATATCTGTCGTGATTTGATTAATGTCTGTCTCAGGGTGACCAATTAATTGTCCCAGTTTGCATAAGACTGAAGGGTTTTCCAGAGCACAGGACTTACAGTGCTAAACCTAGAAGAATCCTGCCTGATTCTAAATGGTTGATCACCTAGTCTTCAGGCTCCAGGAGAACAGTGACTGTGCTCTTTTGTTTACCATTTAGTCCCAGTGCCTGGCACAGACGCACATCACAATAGGAATTCAGGAAACATCTGTTGAACCAATAAGGACAGGAGAGGATATGTCAATGTAAGCGGAATTGTCTTTTCTTACAGAAGCCTGTCTTTTTTTCTCCCAGAGATTGTTCTTCCTGTTTTAGGTGTCAAATGTCCCTTTTTTATAAATTATTTTTATTCAACAACATTTAAAGTTGAAAATGTTGTGTAGTTTCCTTGCTTTAACTCCTTCCTGTCTGAGGGTTGGAAATCCTTCTCGTTCAGTGAAAAGGGAGGCAGAATAGTTGAGGTCAAGACATTTAAAGAAGGTTCGTCCCTGTGCTGAAATGTTGGACTGTAAATTTCATGAGGGCAGAAATTGTGGACATTCAGTTCATTTCTGTATCCCCAGAACTTGGTACAGGACTGAACATGTAAGAAGGGCTGAATAAATATTTGTAGAATAAATGAATGAATAGATTCTCTGCCTAGCCTCAAGACATGCAGGAGCAGAACTTGTGTGCTTGTACTCCCTTTTCCTCCCCACCCGCTAATGACACCTTTCCATAACCACAAATATGACTTCAGCATCCATCTCTTCTGGATGGATGAGAAGCATATGTTATTCTAGATGAGTGAACACATCTTTGTCTGTTCTGGCTCATCTCTTGATATATTTTCTTAACACCTAAGAGAACTTCTATGGTCTGCTATTAAAAAAAAAGTTGTGGCATCTTGAATACTAAGAGCACCTCCCTCTCACCTACATGGCTTTGTTCCAGCTCTTTTCTTAACCTGGAATACCCATTCCACTTTATCTGGCTAAATCCTGTAAGTCTCAGTGTATGTCTCATTCTCTAGGAAACCACCACTGGACCATTTTACTCATCACTTTCTGTGCCCCCTACAACATTTTATGTTTATCTCCACCATCTCATGGACCACACTGTATTCTATTGGTCTGTTTACTTATGGAGCTCCTTCTAGATGGATAGCTTCTTAAAGACAAGTATTCTGATTCACCTCTGTGTTCCCAGCACCTAAAAAGGGCGATGTTATTAGATGGCTAGTGAGTATTTGTAGAAAGAAGAGAATGTATCACTTATATATTATCACAGAAGTGCTAGGTAACAAACAAGCACAAAATCTTGGTATTTTTATTTACAAGTTATCAGATGGCTAGGTGATTCTGGTGACCTGGGCTTGTTAGCTGCTGGTTGTTCGCTGATCTTGTTTGGGCCCTCTCATATACGTGAAGCACCACCTGCAACAAGTGGGCTGACTCAGCTCTGTTGCATGTCTTTCCATTTAGCAGGCTAGCCTGGGCATATTCCTTTTGCAAAGGCAGAGGAGCAAGAAGAGTAGAGAAGCACAGAGGCCTCTTGATGCCTAGGCCTGGAAAACTGGCACAGGGTCACTTTCATCTCTCTCTCTCTTTTTCCAGGGAGCGTCGTATGTGACCTTTTTTTTTTTTTTTTTTTTGGCCAAAACAAGTCACAAAGCTGACCCAGATTCAAGAGTGGGCACCCTATCTCTCAATGAGAGTTGCTGCTGCACGGTCCCATTGCAAAAGGGGTGGATACAGGGACTGGTGGAAAATGGGGACCATTTGTGCAATCAGTCTACCACAGAGAGGGAGCCAGCAAGGAAAAACCTTATCAGTTTCTTTTGCTACCCTGGCATCTAAATGAATTAATCAGAAAGGTTCCCAAAGACAAAGTCATGCCCTTCCTTTGGAGGGAGCGACTTGCCTACCATAAAAGGTATTTAATAAGAAGCTGAATTCCATGGTCATAGAAACATCAGATGGGAGGAGGAGAAGGCTCCTTCTAGCCCTGAAGGTCAATATTTTTGTATATATTGCTCCTTTCTTTCCAGATCAGCAAAGACCCAATTTTTGTACCAGGCGTCTGGGGCCCTTATTTCTCAGCTATGGTTCCTGGGTTCTGGCTGAATGAAGGTGGGCAGAGTGTTACTGGAAAATTGGTAAGTTGGCACTTTTTCATTATGGTCTTTAACGTTTTTACACCCTTGACTAGCTCATTTTGTCACACTACCCATATACAGAGTATCTGGAAGAGTTTCAGAATCTTAAATCAGAAGAATTAACTTTTCTTAGTGTATGGCCTAACATATGGTGCATATGCAGCATACATTTGCCAAACGAATAAATGTTGGTTCAGGCGATGATGACTAACCCATCTTCTCATCTCTCTTTCAGACAACAATCCATTTTCCTCATGGCAGAGGGAGTGGTATTGCCCTTTGTGAAAAAGACCATGTTATTCTCCAGCCCAGATCCTTCAGTGGTTCCCCATAGCCCTTAGGACATAGTTCAGATAGTTTTCTGTACATATCATTCCCTCTGTGGTGTACCCCCTCCAGTCCCACACATGACCTTGTCACTAAAGCTAGATTGCCCTACTCACAGCTTCCTCATGGCTTATGTTATTCCACGCCTTTGTATATGCTTATTTTCCTTCTTGGAGAGTTCTTTACCCCCTTGATAATTTTACTTGTCCTTTAAGACACAACTTCACTTCTTATCACATTCTATTATTATTATTATTGGTTTACAAATCTTTTCCAGAAATCTATGAGCTCTTTAAAGATAAGGGCCAAGTCATCTCTTTGTATCCAGCTCATTCCATGGTTCTTAGAAGGAGTTTGATTAAAATTTGTTTGGTGCTTGCCATTGTCTAATAGAGAAGGCAGAAGATCCATAAAGGTGAGATGAGCACTATACCAGAGGTACAAGGCACAGAGTTGGCGCAAAGCTGGGTCAGGGAACTCTTTGCAGGGGAGAAGGAATTTGAGCTGAGCCTTAAAAGAGAAATAAGAACAAACCAGGCGAAGAAGTGTAGGAATACTCTTCGAGGCAGGAGAACTGGCGTGGGAACAAAGACATGGAGTGAAAATAACAAGGCATATTTGAGGGTAATTGCAAATAGTCCAGAATTTCAGCTGTGGTATAAACTTTTCTTAGAAGAATGACTTACAATAAAAATTAGGAAGCTGGGCAGGGACCACATCATAAGAATTCCCTGTAAAGCACGCTAAGGAATTGAACTTTGTCTAGTAGACCGAGACCAAGGGGAACCAGTGAAAGGTTGGAAGGATGGACAGGCATGCTCAGATATCTGTCTGGCTCACAGCAGTAAGGAAGAAGGCCTGAAGGCACATGGCTGGAGGCAGGGAGACCAGTTTTAGTAGGTTAGTCCACAGATAAAAAGCCATGAGGGCTTGAATGAGGATAGTGGCAGTGACGACTAAGAATTGAGGTCAAGAGATTGGTAGGCCTTGGGGGAGTTAAATGTGGAAGGTGAGAGAAAATGAGACAGCCTCAATTACCCAACCTCACATTTACTATGTTATATCGAAATTATTTGTTTGTGGTCTGATAATCCCACCCACTCTTCTAAATGTTCAGTCAAATTATAAATGATTTGATCCAAAGCTGGATAGGGATGCAAATAACCATAAGTTTTCATTTCTTAGTGTATTGCTGTTTTATACTTACCTGCCTCAAATTCTCTTTCAAAGTCAGTGGAAACGTAGGTGAATGGATGGCTGCAAAGAGTATGTTCTCTGCCTCTGTTCTTGCAGCAGGCTACAGAGATGAATTAAATGAATTAGACTCCCATCAGTTCCTGATTTTAAGGAGCTCATTGCCTAGTAGGGAAACTCAGTGAGTATAAAATAAATAACCTCTGATTGCTCTTAATAACCAGTGCTTAATAACCAGAAAAGTTGAGAAGATATCGCTATATGCCTAAGGTGCAGTGGGACTGGAGCTTTACATTCTCCTATTTAAACTAGTGCTGTGTATTCATACAACTTTCAAGTTACATATCTATTCACTTTCTGTGACACACTGAAAACCCATATCTGAAATATAGCCGTTTGCACCCCTGCATCATGGTGTAATCACCCTTAGCAGATCCAGAACTCATAGATGACACAACCCAAAGGCTTTTTTAACAAGGATAATAATCCAGTAAACCCAATCTTCATGCTGGATGCATTGTCCATGAAGCTGTCTATCAACAGGTTTTCAGAGACTTAGTATGCAAATTGAACATCTGTTTCAGTCTAGAAATGCTTTCCCCAGTATTTGGCTCTAAGTTTGCTCTGTTGCTATGGATATAATCCATCTTCACCCAAATGTTATGACGTATCTTTGTAGAGGAGAATTGGTTATTCTTCTTTACTGAGCCTGAATTTAAATAAAAAATTTAACCTTTTTTGTCATTATAAAAATTTCATAAAAATCCATGATGATTTTCCATAGGAGTCATGAGAATTGTTGGCCTTTATCTAGTTAGTTTTTTATACACCATCGACCAATTGAGCTGCTTTTGGAGGTCCAGTTTGAGCAATTCTACATGTGTAGTTTCCTTGGACATGTTAATGAGGCATGATTGATTCATGGCCTACAGAGAGTGAATTCTTAGGAAATCTAAAAGCCAGCATAATTGGGCCAAATCTGAATCAAGAACAAAATAGACTGTCCACTAAATCATCAGTTCAGAGAGGCCAAGCAAAGAAACAGAAACCACCTATAAAATAGAGAAAATAAGAATAGCAATAATGATGGTAATAATAAAAACAATAATTGCACCTTACTGAGTGTGTTTATTAATGAGAAGGATCTGTATGTATAATCTTGTTAATCTTTGAATGATATTCATAATAATCACACTGCCTAATATTTATTTTGAAGGCTTATTCCCAGTCTCCATTCCAAAAGCTTTTCATATACTGTCTCATTTAATCCTCTCAAAACCCCTGTGAGATAGAAACAGCTATTGTCCATGTTTTACAGATGAGTAATTGAAACTCAGAGTAGTAAGCACAGGCCTGGAGAGATTACTGATGCACACTGCCAATGGCCTTTTCCCATGGTTCTCTTGCAATTCACCTTTCTTTTTCATTTCCTTATTCTCTTTTATTCTTTTGTGAATTCTGATCTCTGGTTTTGTAATAATAAACTGTTGTCATATAGGACACTATAAGAGGAAGTTACATATTTTGTTTCATATGCACAGCATCTCTCACATGCCATGTCTGAAAGTGTCCGTTCCATTATTACATTGTCCATAGTATATTCTAAACATACAGTCATAAATACACCATCTAAAGCAGAAGAGTGGAGAAAGCAGGTGAAAAAGAAAGTAAAGGAAGAGAAAGAAGAAAGAAAAAAAAAATGAAAACAGGATCTAAACTCTAGATTTGAAAAATAGATATTTTGTCTCATTTAAATATGATCTTCCATCACAAAGCGGGTCCTTCTTTCCAAAAATGTGAATAGATTGGTGCTTTAAAAATGTGTCCATCTGGTTAACTTCAGGATGAAGAAAAAAATGGGATAGGATCTTTTCTGGCTCAGGAACCTTGCTGTTTCATCTGACTGAGATTTGGACTCATTTTTTACTTATCTCAAGCATGTGCCTCTGATAGTTATTTCCTCTTAGAAAAACACATACCCATATCCCATGGATGATTGATTTCAGTTGCATAAGTCAAGCACCCATCAAGGATCGTCTCGTGCTTATCAATGCTCTCTCTAGAACAGTCGTGCAAAAATCTATTGATTTTTGTCCAGACTTTTTCCACAGGTCACCAACCCATGCATTCACTTCATCCAGATGCTGGAGCTTAATTCCATCTGGAACTTGGCCATCCCCCTCTCCAAGCACCCTTCTCTGTCTTACTCAAAGTCAGTTTTATTGGGGGATGTGTAAGGGGAGGGAGGCTAAGACAAATTTCTAAGCTGCATCTATGGTGGCATTGGCTTTCTGTAATAATCACTTGGGGTGGAGGGTTACTTTTGAATTGTTTGAACCTAGAATTTAAATTCATGAGCTTGAGCCACAGGATCACAATGTAGCAAGATGCTATGTGCTCTTGCAATTTTAAGATTTGTGCATTGTAAGTACCTATATGCCTCTTCCCTTATTGCCAGTCTAGAGCTAGCCTCAGGAAGACAGTCAGTCTTCTAGAAGTGGGTGTTTGAAGAGCTTGCAGGGTACACAGTGCTGTACAGGTTATGTAGATAGTGATTCATTCACTTGTGATTACTCTGGGCCAAGCAAGAATATTATCACATGATTCCTATCCTCTAGTACCTTATTATCTTATGGGAAAGTTGGATATAAAACTGATCATTATAATTTATTGTAGCACATAATAGTAGATTGTACTGTCCCTACAGCATACTAGGATTATCTGTTAAGTGCCAAGTGCTTTTAGGCCCTATTAAGATTCAGTATTTCATTTTATTTTCACAGCATGTCTATGTGGTCATTGTTATTATGTCAATTTTACTAATAAATGAATAGAAAAGAATAAACAGAACAGTAAGGTAACTTGATTAAGGTCTTACAGTTATAAGTAGGAGAGCCTTGATTCGAACCCAAGTCAGCTCCTGGAAGCTCGGGATCTTTCCACAACTGGATCAGACTTTTGTGGGTCTGCATTTCTGAGTTTCTCTTAGAGTTCTCTTGTAGATTCCCTTGAGAATGAGTTATTGTCAGTCAGTTAGTGTGACTTTCTTTTCAAGTGTTTTGAAGCAAATACAATTGGCAGGCTTTTAAGGTCACGAGAGGAACTTATATCAGTATTGACAGGATCTTTGTATAGATGTAGGTGTGTCCCCAGCATTTCACATTAGCTAATTGGAATGACTTCATGGATAAAAAGACCAGCTCTACATAAACAAATGCATCTCTGTTCTCTCGTCCTGCACAGGCTTTCGCTGTATTTTTTTTGTATCCCACCTAGATTCCTGCATCGCTAATTACCTTCTTGCTTCTACTTTTTTCCCCTCTAACTCCTATGTCTTAGTCAGTTGGGGCTACTGTAAGTACCATAGACTGAGTGGATGAAATAAAACAGAAATTTCTTTCTCACAGTTCTAGAAGATGGAAGTCTAGATCAGTGTGTCAGCATCGTCAGGTTCCAGTGAGAACTCTCTCCCAGGTTGCAGAGGGCCATCTTCTCATATCATCACTTGGCTGAACTCTGGGCTCCGTCAGACTCTTACAGGGCACTAATCTCATTCAGGAAAACTACACTCTCGTGACCTCATCACTCCCCTAAGGCTTCACCTCCCTAAGGCTCCATCTCGCAATACCATTGTACTGGTGGTTAAGATTTCAGTGTATGAATTTCGGGGGCAGGGAGGACACAGACTTTCAGTCCACAATACCCTCTCCAAAATTTGCAACTGAAGCAATCTTTCTAAAACATAGATATGGCCTTTTTGTTCTTGATAGCTCTCCAGTTATCTGTAAAATAAAGTCCAAATTCTTTGAGTGACCTTTATTTACACAGCCAGTATTTGTTGAGTGCCTACTATGTTCAAGGTACTGTTCTGAGTGAGGAAAAGGCAGTGAATAAAACGGCCTCTTCTGTCCCCTCTCCAAAAGTCTGTCCCCTTGTCAAGCTTACATTCTAATAAGAGGAGACAGAAAATCCACAATAAAGTGATAAAGCAATAAATAATTTTTTGGTATAAGTTGTTAAAAATAATAGCGGATGAAAGTTTTTGATTCCGGTGAGCAACTTGCAATTTTAAACAAGGCAGTCTGGGTAGACCTCATTGAAGTGACATTCAAACAAGCAACAAGGAAGGGAAGAAAACCTGGAGGAAGAATATACCGAAACAAGAGAACAACCAGTGCAAAATCCTGAGGGGGTTGCTTGCCTGGGATATTACAGAAATAGCAAAGAGACCACATAGATAGAGCAGAATGAACCAAAATGAGAGCTGTAGGGCATAAGTTCAAAGAAGTAATGAGGGCTATCTTATTAGCCACTGTATGAATTTTGGCTTTTACTCTGAATGAAATGGAAAGCCACTGGAGAATAATGAGTGCAAGAGAGATATGATGTAAGTTTTTACAGGATCTTTCTGGCTGTTGCCTGCTATGTTGGGAATAAACTCTGGGGTGGGAGTGGGGTAGATGGATGCAGGGTGACCAGAAAGAGTCAGCAATCTATCTGAGAGATAGGATGATGGCAATGGAGCTGCTAAAAAGTGGTCAGATTTTGGATATAGAGCCAACAGGATTTCCCGATGGAGTGGATATGAGTATGCAGAAAAGAGAGAGATCAAGGTTTTTGAAAGATAGCATTGCTATCAATGGAGAAGGTAGATTAGATGTTAAGGAAGCAGGGGGAGGAAGGAGTGAAGAATTATTCCCGGTTTTCTGACTGTGGTAACTGATATACTCCCTAAGGTGATCCTCCATTATTTGTCTTCTGCTTAGTAAAGAGCACCATCATTTATATTTTTATTAAAGCCAGAAAATTAGGATTAATTCTTAACTCCTCCTTTCTCCTCTCTGCCCACACCCAATCCATTAGGAAATCCTATTGATTCTAACTCCAAAATGTATATCACCAATCTATCTTTTGTTCTTTACCTTCACTCACAGCACCATTAGCTAAACAGCCATTTTCTCTCTCCCAGTCTATGTAAATGCATCTTTTATACACAGCATATTGTTGGGTCTAGCTTTTCTATACAGTTTTATAATCTCTGATTTTGGGGGGAGTATTTAAACTATCTATATTTAATGTATGGTTGGATTTAGGTCTTCCATTTTGTTATTTATTTTCCGTGGTCTCTTCTGTTATTTTTTTCTCTATCTCCCCTTTACTCGCTTTCTTTTTGTATTAATTGAATATTTTTCAATTTTCAGAATTTCATTTCTCTATTTGCCTTTTAGGCATCATTTTTTTTTTTTACTTTTTTAAATGATTTCTTTAGGAATTACAATATAAATCCTAAACTTTTCAGTCAACTTAGAGCATATATTATTAAACTTCAGGTAGAATATAAAGAGCATTCAACTCTATAGTTTCACTTACCACTCCCCAACTCTTTATGCTGTAGTTGTCATATGTGTGGTATTTACATATGCTGTATACCCAACAATACAGTAGTTGTTATTTTATTTGTTTTAAACATAGTATCAGTCTATGCTGGCTGCCATAACAAAATACTGAAGACTTAAAAAATAGAAAGATCTTTCTTCTAGCTTGTAGATGGACACCTTCTCACTGTGTCCTCACATGGCCTTTCCTAAGCGTATGTATCTAAAGAGAGATCTGCCTTCTTGATTCGCCCCCACATCCTACCTCCCTATCCTCATTTTATACAACTTTTCTACTTACTCTAGTTTTTACATTTGTTAATCTCTTTACTTGGAATTTTTTGGTTCCTTTTTTTTTTTTTTTTTTTAGCATCTTAGCTTAAATTTCACCCTCAGCTCTTCCCTGAACCCTCTATCTAAAATCAATGACCTTACTACAGTAACCTATTTTCTTCAAATCATTAATCACAATCTGTAATTATTATATGTGTTTGTTGGCTGTCTCTTTCAGTAGAATATAATCGCTGTGTGGACAGAGTTTACATCTGTCTTAAATGCTAGTGAATCCCCTTTGCTTACTTACTATGACTAGAACATAGTAAGTTTTCCCTTAACATTTATTGAATTTATAAAGAACCTTTTCAGTCTAAACTACATTTGAATATTTGCCATTTTCTGCTCACAGGTATAGAGTTTTGAACACGCGCTTTATTTATCTTTATATCCTGAATTATTCGAATGATGCCTATATCACATTAGTTTCATGAATAAGTGAACTAATTAACAAACCGTAAAAATACACAAAGTTACCAACTAGTTTAGTCGATACATTCATGACTGACTGAACTAGTTCTATATTAAATTGGAATTTATCTACTTGTAAGTGAAGTTCTTCTAAAACTAATATTAAAGTTGTAAAAATAAATTTGTATTTTCTTTTAGAAATGTTTGTCATTCTTAAGAACTGTTCATTATTGAAGCTCACAATCCCTTCCAGCAGCATAAAAGAAATTGTCTAGGTTAGACTTTCTTCCTTCATTATAATTTCATGAGAATTTTAAGGCTGGAAAAAGTCAGGCAAAATGTTTTCACTTTGAGATAAAAAGACTTGGTAAGTAAAGAGTTGGAATAGCTTAGGTGAAAAAATTGACATTAAACCCAGATGGAAAAAAGGCAGTTGTGACAAGTGATGAACACTTCCCTGAGCCCAATGATTTCTTTACTCTATCGGCAAAGCAAGGTAAAAGACAGCCTCAACACTAACACATAAAACTGATTTTAATAGAGAAAAACCCACCATGCAACAAGATAGCTTTGTCTTAGCAAAATAATCATAGAATCTAAAATTCATCAACTTTAAGTTTGCCTTTGTTACATGTTTTTCTTGACGGTGAACTCTTTGCCAATAGTTTTAATATCTCAGGTGATGTAGTTCTCTGTGTAATTTTACAAACAGTTGGCTATTCGTCATATTAACTTGTTAAATGTTTTAGAGAGAGTATTAGATATGGTCTTGTCCGCAATTATGCCCTAAACCAGAACTGAACTCAGGTCTCAGGATTCTTGTCTATGTTCCCTTTGCTATATCCAGGGTCAAAACTCAAATACCAAAAGGAGTCAGATAGCATAAATGAATAAACAGACTGGGCAAATAAATATTTTCTTTACTCTCACAGAGAAGTTTTTTTTTCAGCTTTTGTACTCTAGGATTGAATTCCATGATCCCTCCTTTGACAGAGAGATGGGCATAGAGAAATAGCTCTCTGCCACAAGTAAAACTTCGTACAATCATGATGATAAATTGATGAAATCCAGTGTCTGTTATGGGGAAATGATACGGGGTAGTGGTGCCTCTTACAAACTGAGGGGTGCAGGCCTTCCGAAGGGATCAGTCACCACTCATCTCCAGGTGACTCTTGCCATGGGAGAATGTGGGTGGCCCAGTGTCTTACATTTGCCAGTTCTTCAAAAGAAACAAAAATCTGGATTTTAAGTGAAATTGAATTTTAAAATATTGGCTCATTTTTAAAACACATTGTATTTCCCAAATAAAATACATCTGTGGGCCAGATGCCACCTTATACACCCATTCTTTATCACTGTGTTATATACTATAATGCATTTCTATTTCTTTCATATTCCAAATGCAGATCCCACCTTTATAAGGAAGGCTTAGAAGTCTAGCCCAAGTTATTTATTGTAAGATAGCCTCTCCCTCTTGATCTAGACTTGTAAGCCATCCTGAAGGAGATCTGTCTCCCTCCAGCTCAAGAGTTCTACCAATCAAAATAATTAGTAGAACTTTTCTACCGACTCTTAGAGCTGCCTGATGTCAGAGCTAAAATCTGAGAAGATGGAGGAAATAAGAAAACAGTTATAGAGTTAGACTAGCTCTGTCTATATATTTCTGAGGCAACCACTTAACAAATACAGTAATTGTGGTTAAATTGGTTATTTCATTGAAAAACAAATAACCACTCATGCGACACTATGTTCTTCTATACTGTGCTAAATGCATTAGAGAATAAAGTATAAGTGGTGAGATCAACCCTAGGAACAGGCACTCCAGGCTTTCAAAATAAGCACTCAATTATTTGGCAAACTGGCTTGCTCTTTGCTAATCAGGGTAGGCCTTTACCACCAGATGCTGTGAAAAAATAAAACAACGCTGCTGACCACCTGAGATCCTATTCTCCCAACATTTTTTGCTCCTTTGGTGGCATTCCCTTCTTATCAATAATACGTATTATGAACTAAAAGTCACCTGTACACCAGATCCTCACCACAACCTCCCCTACAAAGCAAATTTTATTATCCCCATTTTACAATTGTAGGAGATGAATCTCTGAAAGGTCTCGTAAATTTTCCTAGGTACCACAGCATGTCAGTATCGACCATGAGTTTGAACCCAAGCCTGTGTGTTTCCAAAGTCCATGTTCTTTCCACTAAGCCGCTGTTTTAAGATGTAGGTTTTATTATTCAGGATGATGAGGCCAACATCAGGAGATGATTGTCATGGAAAAGATGGTTTGTTACTGTTCTCGAGAGGAGGAGGCATGCCACACCACACAGCACCACACGAGAGGTACCAAAGTTGTCCCTAGTTGTCTAGTACCTGGCCCTGAGATGATTAGAGCAGGGAAATAGTGGCCCACAGAGGACGTGGTAGAGAAGTGGGCTCTGAATTAGTTAGTTTGCATAAACGGCATGCTCACAAGTGAATTTAGTCCTTTACTATCTCTAGGAATTGGCTAACCCTGAGAGGGGCATCCTTCCAGGATCAATAAGGCCTCAGAAAGAGTCAGAAATACAGAAAATAAAAAGATGTGATTAATATGGCCACATTTCCTTTCCTTAGACCCACAAGTTCAAAAGTCATCCTTAACTCTGAATTTCTTATATCCTGTAACTGGTTAGTCACTAAAATTGTTTTACTTTTTTAAAAAATGTGTCCCATCCATTCATTCACAATGCCCAGCATTGTTGTAGGCACTGACTGGGGTGTGAGAAATAATGAAGCTTTTGATTTAAAAGAGCTTAGAGTGTAGGGTAAAAGACAGATATATAAACTAATGATTTACTAAAAGAACTTGAAAAATGCCTAAATAGAGCAAGGACAAGGAATATTTGTGCCTTGTGTTTTCACTATCAGCCTCTGAGTGTGTCTGTGTTTCCTGCTCTCTATGCCTGGTTATCCCCCTGTCCTGCATACCCTATCAGACTAATTTTTCCTAACTTTTCATCATTTTGCTCCCCAATTCGAAATAGTTTTCTATGGCCTCAAATCCAATAAAACTATAAACATTTTTCTGATTTTCAAGACCCACTGTCTCCTCAACCCTCTTTGTTCATCCAATATTTCCACCACTTCATTTATTCTCTTACTTGTTACCTTCTGAGCAAATTGTGCCCCATGCAAATAGACACAATTGTAAAGTGTGTGGTAAGTGCTACCAAGAAGTACATGGTCCTATGTGAGCATGTGGCATGTTATGCCTCCATTATGGTTCATACATCCCACATTTATTCAACAAATACTTATTGAGCATCTATGATATGCCAAGCACAGGGCTTGTCCAGTCCAGGGTTTGAGACCTAGATCTGTCACTTACTCCCTGTGACCTTGGACAAGTTATTTTATCTCTTTTACTCCCAGTTTTCTCATCTCCATAGTGGACAATAGTATCTTTTCCATAGCAGTATTGTGAGGAATAAATAAGATAATGTATGTAAAATGCTTAGCTTTGTATTAATTAATATAGGATGAGTGAGTCAATAAATTTCAGATGTAGTATTTATACTGTTGTTGGCCTTAATGGTAGAGACACTCTCTACAACCCGGTAATCCTGTTTTCAAAGGAGGCTAGTGGAGGAGAAAAGAGGTTATTGAGAATCAGAGTAGTCAAGTGACTTGCATAAAGTCACACAGCTAGTTAGTATCAGAGGCAGAGGGCGGATCCAGCCACGGTGCCTCCGGAACAAATTCTCTTCCTGTCACACAGCCCCAGCTCTCAGGAAACATGCTCAGAGAGGCCATCTCCTTGAGGCCAAAATAACCAGTAGGTTCATAGTTTGAGTGAAAATAAATCTGTCAGAATGGTTGTTTTGGAGTCTTCGAGACTCATGTAAACATTGAGAAAATACACAAATTAAGTTCAGGAACCCAAACACAGTGTTAGCTATGTTCTTGCAAGCAAGAGTTCCAGCATAGGGAAGCATGTCTCTTCCTGATGCATTTTACATATTATTTTGTTCAGAACTACCAAGTGGATTAAGGAATAGAATTTTAGACATGGAGTTTCAAGTGAGAAGATGGTTGTTTCCAGATCTCAGACATGTCTGTCCTTGGAGAACTACGTCTCAAGTTTCCCATGTGTTAACTTTTCAATCAGGAGGTACTCGTGACAGCTTTGGGACTTTTTTTTTTAACTTTTTTTTTTTTTTTTTTTTTAACCGAACCTCCCTCCTCATAATCTCTTTCACTCAGCTTCTCCATTAGTTAGACGGAATGAGTAATTCAAAGTCTGACATTGCCCTGAGGTAACAGCCTGGATTGGGAAAGTGGACATGGTGTGAATCAGAAGTTAGCGCTGTAACACCCAGATCCCTGACCATTTAACTTGAGTTTCCCCTCCATCTCAGTCCTCCCCTCACATCTAGTTCTTGAGCCTGATACTACCTGCTGCTACCAGTTCAGCCTTGGGAGTTTCGTTTCCTGCTACTCTTCTCTTTAAACTTCTTTGCTTTGTAATCCAAGAGGCCAGCACTAGGTTAAGCAAAACTAGATTTCTGAAAGAGGTGAAACACTCTTGCCAAGTTAGCATTTTAACATTCTTAGATTCTCTATGGACAAAGAGCTGAAAAAAAAAAAAAAAAGACAGACATTTTAATATCTTTTTTCTGGCTTAAACATAGATTAGAGAAACTATAAAAAACATAGATTAGAGAAACTATAAAAAACAAAATCTCTTTTGTTTTTCAGATAGACCACATGGTGCAGGGCCATGCTGCCTTTCCTGAACTACAAGCCAAGGCCACAGCCAGGTAACTGCTCTCTGTCCTCTATGACTTTTTCATGCTTGACTATGTTGAGGGCATTTACTTTAGGCTGATGTGTGATTTTCAGATCCTATGGGCAATAAAAATGCCTGGCAGTACTTGGTTATAAGATAGTCATCCAGATGATCTAGAACATGCAGGTATTAACTTTTAAAATGACCTAAGAGAATTCAAAGAACCTACAGATCCACCCCCTCCCTCCACCAACTACCACCACCAGCAGCAAAATATGCCAGGAACCATGGATGAGAAACTGATGTAATAGAAGGAAGATGGATTTTGGAGTCAAAACTTCTTGGGGTCAAATCCAGCTTTATTCCTTACTCAGTGGGTGACCTTGGACAAGTTATTCAAACTCTTTAGGCCTGTCTCTTCATTTGTAAAACTGAGGATAACTGATATGGAGTAAAATCCAGGTTATACCAGTAAGTAAAGAAAGTGGAGTGCAAAGCAGTGTTGACAATATGCTCCCTTTCATGTAAAAAGAAGGAAATATAAGAAAACGTGTATTTGTTCCTTTTATGCTAAAGAAATATAGGAAAGTTAAACCAGAACCAAATGAGATTGGTTATCTATAAAGTGTGGGTAGGAATGGGATAGAAAGATTGGAGGAATGGGACCAGGGTTGTAGCGGGGAATGACACTTCTATGAGTACACTTTTTTACATAACTCTAACTCTTAGAACCATGGTGATGTTTCATGTCCTTCTGAAAATAAATAGACAGAAGGTAGGTAGGTAGGTAGGTAGACAGACAGAGACAGAACCAGGATGTGGTTGAGGTAGACAAAATGAAATACAAACAGTAAAAACGGAACCTCTTGTATTAATAATGAATAACATAACTACACTAAAAGGGGTTTGGGAAAGAAAACTAGCCTAAGTAACTTTGGGGAAGAATATTTTGACAGTATGCTGTATGGCTAAAGGTAAAATAACTGTACATAAATATTATACTCTAATTATCAAATTTTCCCTAGATATATGGTTAGCTATTCTGAAAATCTTTTATGTGTATATTACAGTTGAGCAAATAAATATATTGTGGGTAATAACATCCAGGGAAAGGGAAGGTTAGAATGAACCCTATGATACTGGCTGGAAATCAGAGGTATTAGGATCAACTTGCGACTTTATATATATACACATACATATGTGTGTGTATATTTATATTTATAATGTGTGTATATATATATATGGATATAAATAAAAATAAATATATATATGCACATTTATGTGTGAGTATACATACACATATTCCCTGCTCTCTGCTGAGATGGCCTAGGAACAATGACACCCTAGTAGCAATGTGCACACCTAACACTGGTTCTGTTTCTAAATGCCATTCTCCTTTTTTTCAATAAATTAATCAGGACTTCTTAGAAAAATGGTCAATTCCAACTCTAGGGCAGGGAAAATACATGAACATTTTGTGATGTCAGAAAGGAATTGTGGAAGTATGTAGGAGCCAGCTTTAAGAATCTCTCAATGGCCTGCCTAATCAGGGACAATTTGATCAATTGAATAAATAATGATAGTACAAAATAACTCCATGAGGCCATACTGATATAAGTAAACAATTGAAAAATAAATAAATGGGGAAGAAAGGACAGATCTTCCTGTCCCCTATAAGGACACTGTACTTAAAATTAATAAATATAGTAGAAATAATAGAAATTGAAAATCATTGTTAGGCAAACACCACAGTAATTATCACTTCAAGCAAGAGTCATTAATGGATGCTAAAATTAGTGAGTGAAAACAGGATGCAAAGCAGGATATTTGCATAGTCTCAAAGTATCTCACTATAAGATACTTAGTAATATAATAGGAAAAATGGTAACTTCACAGTGGAGAAATCTGGCAGACAACACCCTACCCACGTGATCAAAGTTAACAACCTTGGCAGTAAGACATATCAACATCATGTATGTCTTTTTGAAGCACTGAGGTCATAACATCATTCCTGTAATGTTCTTTCAAAAAATGCATAATCTCAATGTCAATATGAGAAAATATCAGACAAACCCAAAATGAGCAATATTCTACGAAATTCTTAGCTAATATACTTCAAAAAGAGATTATGAAATGTAAAGAATTACTGAAGAACTGTCCCAGATTGGAGGAGACAAAGGAGATGCTACAACTAAAAACAGTATATGATCGTCATGTGATCCTGGATCAGAAAAAGGACATTAGTAAGGGAAAACTGTCAAAATTCAAATAAGTCTGTAGATTAGTTAATAATATTGTATTTATGTTAATTTCTTAAATGAGTGTAAGGAAAGTCTATTATTTTTGTAGCATTTCCATAAATTTAAAATTATTTTTTAAAACTTTTTATGGTAACAATGCACAGCTGCTGGGCTTTTTCAGAAAGTAAGGTATTTTATAATATTAACAGAGAAACCCCATGCAATTAGTAGATGGATGAAGAGAGAGAGTCTGAGGTTGAGTTTAATAGTATAGGCTTTGGAGCCAAATTGCCTGTGTCTCAGCTTTATCCCTTAGTAGCTCTGTGACCCTGGGCAATTTATTTAACCTCTTTGTGCCTTAGTATCTCACTATGAAGGGAAGCAGCAATAGTCAGCACTTCCCCAGGTTGTCGAGAAAATTAAATGAATTAAAACAGTAATGGCACATGTTGACAATTAAGTGTCAAGATATGAATGGTATTCAGTAAATGATACTGGTAGTGATAGAAGTAATCGTTATGGTTGTCGTGGTTACTTATATTAAACGTTTCCGTTCCACCAAGGGTCTTACATTCCAGTAGGGGAGGCACACACTTGCACAGAGTAGAATGAAATGCATACTGTACTAGAATTTAAGCAGTGTGTTGTCAGGTATAGAGAAGGAAGGTTGATCCTGACAAGGAGTTTGAGAAATGCTTCACAAGCTTTCCATTCTAGAAATCTCTAGTTACAAAGCTATTACCACCAAGAGGGATCACACTATGTAACCTCATCAACTAGCCCTTTATTTGGCTTAGAGACCTTATAACTTAGAGCAGTTCCTAACTTCAGATGATCAGTAAACTCTTTAATTGTGTGCAGAGTTTTGTTGACGATATACATATATTTCTGCAAGGAGGGGTCATAACTCTCATCAGATTCTTGAAGGGCTCCAGCATTTATAAACCACTAACCCAAAGACAAGAGCCCTGGATTTGGAGTTTGGAGCTCTAGATTCATACCCACTTCCAACATACATCATTGCGTGACCTTCAGTGTCCTCATCAGAACATGGGAGAATATTACGAGAGAACCAGCCCTGAATACCTCTGAGAAATCACTTTAAGTTTAGTGAAGTAGTGTATTTGGGAAAGTTTTGTAATCTGTACTATGACAGTAAGTACTCCAACTACTACTGCTACTATTACTAATGATTGTAAAAGAGGCAGTTTGGGCAATAGTTCAAGGTTGCGCAGCAGATGTCAGTCATCTATAACCTGCCTACTTTCTTGTGGAAATTGTGGTAGAGTAGCGAGAACGTTGGACTGGGAATTATGGTTAGTGTGTCAGTTCTGCCATAAATGTCTTGTGACTCAGTTTCTTCACTTATAAAATAATAATGCTGCCCTGCTTAACTCATTTTACAGGTGTTTATATGTATGAAAGTTCTTCTATAGATGAACCTCATGTGAGTAATTTTTACTGAAAATAGGAAAGAAGGATTTATGGATTAACATGCAAACTCAAACAGCAGCATGACAGCCATTTGCAGCGTTCAGTCTTGGAGTCAGAACTAGATTTAAATCCCAATTCTTTCCACATGTAAATCGACTTCCTGCCCACTTCCAACTGCCTCCCCATATATCTCTTTAGAGCTAAGTTTCACCAGAGCATTGCCTATACTCTTGGTCACTATTCTGACTTTGTACTCTTCCCTTTCTCACTGCAATTTGTATTCTGTCACCATTGGCCCCCGAAACATTTATTGTTAAGGTTCTCGGCAATCCCTGTTTGCTAAGTCCTTAGGATGTGTTCCAGCCCGCTTCCTTGTGCTCTCAGCAGCACGTGGCACCAATGACGACTTCTTCCTCTCCTTATAACACTCGCCTTTCTTGGCTTTTTTGAGGGGGATGTCAGAAAAGAACATTGGTAGTCAAGGTTCTATTAACAGAATTAAGACAATAATTAATTTAGAGGAAAAGAGCCAAAGTTACGATCCAGAGACATAATCTATACAACCTTTAAATGTACCTGAGATTTGGTATATTGGGGACCAGTGCATTTCAAGAAATTGATCCTCAGAGGGATTGAGGGAATCACTGAAGCAAAAGAGGTCTGAGGTATAAATCAGATCAAGAAAAACAGATGATCTTCAAAGGAATAACAGAAAAAATCCAGGGAAAGTGGGAGGAAAAAAACAAGTTGAGAGAAAGTAAATTAGGAGAGCTTCATGCTGACAATCTGTAGGGACCTGAAACCAATACTGCTACTACTACTACAATCAGAGTCATAATTTATAGAACCCTGTGCCTCTCTGAGTCTTCCTTCTTGATCTGCTTTTCAAACTCATGGTCTTTTTCTTGACCATAACATCAGAATTCATCACAGCTAATTTCCTGGACCTCTTCTCTCTTTGCTGTTTTTTCCAAGGTGATCCCTTCTATACTCTTAGCTTGATCTCCATTTTAAGGATTCTCAGATTTTATCTCCAGCTCGTATATTTAGTATGTATTTAATGAATGTTGGTTTGCTTTCCTTTCACTTTCTTTCTATTGTCTTACAAAGGAAAGTGTATCTCTATTTTATCAGATCCATGAATAGAATATTCCAAAACTGTAGAACCCATTGTGCTTCAGGTCTTCGAAAGAAATAGGCCTAGCTTTTATTAAAGTGAGGCTGGCTATTTGGAAAGGACAATAGATTCCATGGAATCAGAAACCATATGTCTCTTTTGGTGTGACTTATGGCTCTTTGAAAGCAGCAATGCGGGCCACCCCTGTCGTAGAGCTTAGCATCCGCAAATCCTGTTTGAAACTGCAAAAACAAGTGTTGATAAACAGGTTTAGTATTTTATACTCTTGATTTACCATAATTCTTTTAGATAAGACATCCCTGAAGAGAAATGTCTTATGAGCTTATAAATTAAGTAAACACTAACTAGATGTGCCCATGCATGTAACTGGCAACCAAAGTCTCTCTCTGTGTGGGGCCAAATAGCCAGATATTTCACTGTGTAGCCAGAGATCTTTTAACATTGATCGTAACTTTGGCTCTTTTCCTCTAAATTAATCATTGTCTTAATTCTGTTATGGAACCTTGACTACCAGTGTCTCAAAATGAGTTTCTGGTGATGTCAGGATTTAGCAGGAAGATGTTGGCTTAATCCACAGTGCTGGATTCCAGGTCAGCAGCAGAGCCAAGGTTCAAGTTCATTCCTCTGACTGTATGATGAGTGTCTTATGGGCATTTATGATGCAAGAGTGAACAAAGCAAAAAAGAAAAAAAAAGTCTCTGCTTTCATGGAAATTACACATCCACACACATATATATGTGTGTGCCTGTTTGTGTGGAGAGAGAGAAAATGCATCTGCACACCAGGAATTGATTAATATTCTAAAGAAAAATAGAGATTAGTAAGGAATATAGAATAGGGGGTGTTGGGGTGGGAACTCTTTCAGGTGGGGAAGCCATCCTTGATGAGGTGACCCTTGAGCAGGACGCTGAATAAAGAATGAGAATAAATCATGGTTATATGGGGAAGATCCCTCCAGTACAAAGGAACAGCAAGGCCCAAGGCCTTGAGCAGTTCCAGGGACATTGTAAAGGCCACTGAGACTGGACCAAAGTGGAAGAGAGCAGAGGACAGGTAAGGGCCGAAAGTTAGCCAAGGGCCAAACTGTGCGAGTTGTTGTAAGGACACTGGATTTTTTTCAAGATTTTAGTTCTTTAGCGGGAGAAGGACCCAAACAGATTTACCTTCAAAAGGATTAAGTTGGCTGCTCTGTGGAGGGTCAACTAGACCATTGGTGGGGACAGAGGGACAGGGTGGGAGGTATGGCCCCTGACCTCAGCTTACGGTCTGCTGGAGGGGAAGGTTGTAAACAGAGAAGCTCAGCCTGTTCTCAGTTACTTTTGCAAGGTTGCTGTTAGCATAAGTCATTTCTCATTGTGATTCTATTGGTTTCAGGTCCCTTCAGATTGTCAGCATGAAGTTCTCCTAATTCACTTTCCCTCAACCTGTTCCCCCCTCCCCCCACCACTTTCCCTGGATTTTTTCTGTTATTCCTTTGAAGATCTGTTTTTCTTGATCTGATTTATGCCTCAGACCTCTTTTGCTTCTGTGATTCCCACAATCCCTCTGAGGATCAATTTCTTGAAATGCACTGGTCCCCAGTCAACCAAATCTCAGGTACATTTAAAGCTCCCCATTAAAGGTTGTATAAATCCCCCTGGAGCAAGAAAAGGGGGGGAAAAAAAGGATAAGAACATTTATTAAGAATTTGCATTGTCTCCGACACTGTACTTAGTGCTGGTTTTCTGTATATTATCTCATTTAATTCTAAATGAGGAAATGAATATTATAGGGAGCTCTCAGACTCCACTTCTAAAGATTATTCTCACTTTCTATTCTGCTCTTGTGTTCTCAGATTGCTCCTTTGGCCTTTATGGCTTTGTCAACCTCCATCCCTCAGTCTGACAACTGAGGCCATCAGTCTAACAGCAAGTATTTACTAGGCTCCCTGAGCTAGTACATTCATGGAACCAGGGTGAAGATATTAATACCTTTCATCCCTTAGGGCGTGCCAGGATAATCAGTAAATTCTTGATGGCTTTTGGATGAGAAATGTTTCTTAAATAGAAAGAAGCTAGCTATTATAATGCCTTTATTTGGCTTCTGTTTTGCATGCAAGGATAAGAAAGTAAGTGCTCGAGGCATCAGGGTCCTCTCCAGAAGACCGAGGGCTGTACTGACTTAGGAAATAAATTCTCCATTTTCTACCTTTCAACGGGTTACCTATAGCCCGGCACATGCCTGGAACATGGGAAGAGAGTGTCACAAGATGTTTGTCCTTTTCCCTGTCCCCTTCCGAGGTGCACACTGGCATGCCTGGAACGTTGTAGTCATATGACTCCAGAGATCCACCCTTGGGAAGCCCAGTGCTACAATGAGATATAGAGATATCAACAACCTAGAAATTTCAGTGCTAATATTCTGCATTGGATCTATATTCTTTTTACATTTTAACAACTATGTTTTGAGCATCTGAAAGGATGAATAAGATGTGACTCTTTACCAGAAAGAGTTCAGATTCACGAGAAGATACAGATAAAATATTACCATACAGTGGGGAAAAAATGACATTCATCTATTTAATGTATACTTATGAGTGCCAGAGATGATACAGATAAAATATTACCATACAGTGGGGAAAAAATGACATTCATCTATTTAATGTATACTTATGAGTGGTACTATGTGCCAGGTTCTCCGCTAAATCCTGAATGTATTCTCGCAATGCTCTGCCTTCGTATAACTTAAAGTCCAGAGGAGGCCGTAGGCAGTTAACAAACAAATGAACAAGTAAATAAGCCTACAGGGACCGTGCACGATACGAAAGAAATTAACAGAGTGCAATGATAGAATACCAGGGAAACCCCATTTAGGCAAGATGATCAGGAAAGCCCTGGCTGGTGGAGGGACAGTTAAGATTTGAGGGATAAAAAGGAGCTAACCATGTGAAGAGCAGAAGGGGAAAGTGTAGGCTAAGGGATGGACGTATGTGAAAGCCTTGAAGAGAAGGCTGAGGAATTGATATTAGGCCACAATCTATAGTGGGCAAGGTAAGGTTGGAGATGAGGGGAGGGTCTGAATCAACCAGGACCTTATAAGCCAAGATAAAAAACTGATTTTGTCCAATGGACAGTGGTTAGCCATTGCAGGATTGTAAGTAAGGAGATAATGTAATTGGTGTTCCTGCAGGGCTTTATTCCCAAACCAGAGGGTACAGATTTTATTGTCAAACCCCCAACATAGGTGATAAGGGCAGGTGGCATTCTACTCCTGAGGGTGCTTGAGTATGTCAGGATCATTCCTCCTTTCCTCTTGTAAGGATGAAATTGAAGAGTAAGGAAGAGAATGGAGGCAGTTGTATTCTGTATAGGTTGCTATGTGGCCATAGGCAGTGAAAGAAGCATTGGTCCAAGAATGGCCTCCAAAAGATGGTATCAAAGATGAGTCTGGAATGATGATTGACAGAAGTAGGTAAAGAAAGCAAAGAAGAGAGTTCTAGGCAAGAGGGAGCAGAATAGGCAAGTATCCAGAAGCATATTATGGAAATTAAAAGTAGTTTAGTGTGATTATGGCATGGTGTGTGCAGGGGTGAGGAGGGAGGAAGAATGGAAGACATGTCTGCAATACAGTGCAGTGTAGGAAGAGCTAGGTAATGAAGAACATCTCATGCTAGGCAAGGAAGTTTGTGCTTTCTCTTGAGGACAATAGGGAGGAAGCACAGAAGGGTTTAGGTAGAGGCAGAAGTCATAATCAAAGTTGCATTTTCGAAGAATCTCCCAGGAAGGAGTACAGGAAACGTAGGGGCAAGTTTTCAAGAGGAGAAATAAGGTAGGAGGCCAAAGCTCTAATCTAGGCATTCAAATGTGGCCTGAATAAAGTAGAAGCAGTTGAGCTGGACAAAGGTCTTCTGGTTAGAGGGATATTTAAGTTAGTAAATTGACAAGTCCTGGTGAAAAATTAAATTTGAGAGCCGAGGGGAACAGCTGACTCTGTTCCCCAAATGGTTACTTGAGCAATGGCTTAGATGAGATTGGCTTTGATTAATCCCAAGAAACACAAAGGAAGAGTGGGTGTACCAGAAAAGACAATGTGTGTCATATGATGCATTTTTGTCAAGGTCCTTTTGGACATCTAAGAGGAAGCATTGGATGGGTAGTTGGATATTTGGCCTGGAACTCAAGAGATAGAAATGAGCATGAGATAAGGGCATATGTTTGGGAGTCCTCAGCCCTAGATGGTAACTGGAGCCATGAGAGGAGGACGGAATCACCCAAGGGTATATAAAGAGTGAGAAGAGGGATGAGGACAGATCTCTGGGAGATTTCAGGTGTTTAAGGGACAAGCAAAGGAAGAGAATGAGCTAGAGAGGAGGTAAAACCAAAAGAGTATAGTGTTCTGGAAACAAAGGCAAGAGAACAAATGAGTAAGAAGTGGTCAAGTGATACAGAAAGTGGAAGAGAATTCAAGTAAAATAAAGGCAGAAAATTGTCCAGTGGAGTTAGCAGCAGAGAAAGCCTTGTTCCTCACTATGGGACCAGTGTCAGTAGAAAGGGGCAGGCAGAATACATATTGTGGTGGCTCAAGAAGTGAGGATCTGGAGACAGTGTGGAAACTTCCTTTCCAAGACTCTCTTATGCCTGAAAAGGGACAAATTCTTCTGTTAAACCATGTATTCGGATTTGGGGTTTGAAAGTATGGTCACCATACTTCTGGGTAGCCTATGAATCCAGAAAGTTAAATGATTTCTGGACAGGGAGGAGAGAATGGAGATTCCAAGGCTTCTATCTGTGTTCAAGATTATAAACAATAAAGTCTGAAAAAATCTTCCCGGACTCTTGGATTTTTCTAAAGCTAGAAATTAATTTTCTGTGGTGGGAAAGGAGAGAGAACTATGTATTGATCATCTATCATTTTATAGTGCTCAGGACTCTATATTTAATCTTCATAGGAACCTAGAAGGTACAAATATCAGCGCTGATTGCAAAAGAAGTAAACTAGGTTCAGAGAGGTTCAGTGTACCTGATCACCCAACTGGTACATGGTGAAGTCACTTTGTGATCATTCAAACTGTATTTTCTTTATTATACTCAATGGGACTAGGACAGCAAGAATTTCTCCCTCTAAGACAGGATATATGAGCCTGGAGTTCATGAGAGGGAGGGAGAATGATCTATTTGGAACAGTTAATATGTGATTCCCAAGCTGGAAGAGGGCAGACAGCCATTTGAGAAGGAATTGATAAAACATACAAAATGAATCAAAGTCAGAACCAAAAAAGGCATCATGCAAGGTTAAAATTATGTGAATAATGATGTGCATTCGTTATTTTAATGTTTTCCAAGTGCATTTCATTTTGAATGATATACTCAGATAGCACACATGGTAAGGTATAATTGAAAAAACGTGCAGGAGAATGGCTGCATTCAAAGAATAAACATACAGCTGCGAGGAGGTTAGGAGTCAAAGGGGTAAGCATATGCCCCGTCCCCCAGGGATCTCATTAGTGCATGAGTGACCATATATGCAGAGGCTAAATGAATCTCACTGTTTGCAAAGACCCGCGATAAATGAGACAATGACGAATCAATAGTAATTAAGCCTATAGATTCTTATTGACCCAGATGTCTGAAACCAAATGCCCTGCTCTGAGATTCCTTGAGAGGCAAATGAAAAGATTTATAGACACACACTTAAAAAAAAAAAAAAATCCCTTTACTCTAAGTACAGTGATGCTATTCTGAAGAAAAATGTTGCTAGAATTAGTGCAGACTCTTGACTTCTTGCTGGAAAAGATGTTCTCTTGGCTTTTGTTGTCAGTGTGGTTGCTGTTGGACCAGGAGTAGAGAGAGAGCAGAGAAATAGAAAATCAGGATGTGATCATATTCTATACAGATGGTTCTGGTCCCACCTTCCATAGAGGCCTTGGAGGAGACCTTCCTGACACTATCATACAAGCATGCTAAAGCAGAGTTTGAATGAGGGACTTTGGCAAATCGTTACTGACCTGGAATACAGAAAACACATGGCTTCAGAGTCACACAGAGAAGGGTTTAGATTTGGACTCTGTCAAGTAAGTGCTTCACCTCTTCAACGTCCCTCTTGTAAAGGGACATTAATAGTGTTTGCCTCACTAAGCTGGTTGAAGGCCTGGAGCACACTCAGGGAGCTGCAGTTGATGATGATGTGGTTGGTGAGCCTTTTCCCAACCACACTGCTGTCCTCCTAATGTGATCTAAGGCAGATTTTTACGGGTGGAAACGAGGTGTCACGGCAAGAAGCAAAAAGGTGGCCTGGTAGATAGGACTGCCCTTGCCTCTACCCAGCATACGTCACACACATGTACACACATTCTCACACTTACATTCCCTCACACACTTACATAGAGCTGTTTTGCTTTTCTTTCTTTTCTATATTGGAGTTCCACATAACACTTTTATTCAATAAAAGAGCTTGAAAACCACCGCTCTGCTCTTTAATTTATAAAACTTCCAGGAACTTCATGCAATCCATGGGAACACTCAGTGTCACAAAGCTGGAACTCGAAACCTCTGAGCTGTACTCCTCAAACATGTTTTAAATGTAAGTCATAAATACGATCTTAGGTATCTTAGGTATAACCTCCCTTGGATACTGATTTCCTATTTTTTTCCACTGTTATTCAAGCCATGTTTTTAACCATTAAAGCTATCGTTCCAGAGACACCAGTGGGAAGTCGCATGGATGCCAACCTCTGATAAACCCACTTTCTTCTAGAATTGTTGATTTGGGACTTTGAGAAGGAAGTACTTTTAAAGAGGGAGAGGTAGCCAACTTGAATCTTTGTGACATGCAGTGAAATTTAACCCAGTGAGGTAGCTGTTCTTAACGTATGGGAAAACTGAAGTTCAGGGAGGTTATGTCGTTGGCACATGTTACTCAGCTGGGACAGGGAGAACGAAGATTTGAACCTAGGACTGCCTCGACTCCCAAGCCCATCGTCTCCACCTCCCTCCCACCTGAACATGTAAAGACTGAGAGAGGTACTCAGACTCCCTCATTCTCCACATGAAGGAACCGAGGCTTAAACAGGAGAAAGAACTAATGCAATAGCATTTGGTGGGTTAAGGTTAGAAATCAAGTGTCCTAATTCTTGATCCTAACTGCATTCACTCCATACTATCACTTCCCTTAGCAAGCTCCTTTCCTGAGTCTGGGAACTTATATTTGCCTCCATTCGTCATCTCATCGTTATTATTACAAGTAGGAATACCAATTTTAAAAAATCCTTTACATATGTACAGTATAGTACACTTTATAAAATACTGTATCTTCACATATATAATCTTTTTTGATCTTCACAATAGCTGTATGAAGTAAGTTGGACAGGGAATATGTATCTTGTTTTACAGATGCAAAGAAAGTGGTTCAGAAAGTTTGAATAACTTTCTCATGGTTACACCCTACGAGGGATAAAGCCATTCCTAAATCTGGTCTTCTGATTCCAAACCTTTCCACCCTCTGCTAGGACATCCCATCTATTCTGGGTGATAGTACAGTGATGTGAGAGATCAGTATGCTGGTTTCTGTGGGTTTGGGGTAGTTTCTTTGCTGAAGCTTTTGGGACTCTGCTTACCTTCTGGATCTGATGTGGAAGTACAAATGGTTTCTTTCTGCAGAACAGTTTGCTCCCCGACCCTACCCCCACTTTTAAAAACAAAATTCACTTCTCTTCCAGATGCCAGAGTGTATATGCATATTTGAACAGTCACCTGGATCTAATTAAGAAGGCTCAGCCTGTGGGTTTCCTCACTGTTGATTTACATGTTTGGCCAGATTTCCATGGCAACCGGTCTCCCTTAGCAGATCTGACACTAAAGGGCATGGTAAGTGACAGCCAGTCCTTGCTCAAAGGTGAAGGCAGGCCAAAGGGCCACAAAATTTGGAAGAAGCAAAGTGGGAGAAAGGAAAAGAAGAAAACTAAACAAAACAGGCCAACAGCCCACTAGCTTCCTGTAGACGCGCTGCTGTTATGAAGGTTCTTGTTGCTCTGCAGGATGATCTGCTGAAAGTTCTCCTTGTTTCTGAGCCAATCTTGAGAGCGCTAAAAGCAGTATTTCTTACATTTAGCTACTGCTGCCTCTTCGTCCCATGGAGTGGCTGGAGGTTGTGAGCCCCTGCCTGTGTAATTTTTGTATTTACATCAGTTTGAAGAGTCATGTTTTCCATCTCCATCCCCTGGCTGCCTGGTAAGTAAGTGGTAAATATTACCACCCATGATCTTGCTTGCCACAGACACACATCTGCCTGGTCTCTGTAAGTCAGAGCTATTCAGAGTCCATGCTAATATGATTCGAATTTCAGATGGAACTTTGGTGAAAGTAAAATACAATTAATAACTTACGTCGGTGGATAAATTCAGCTCTTAGTGACATTAAGGGTCACTTCCAGTGCAGAGAGTCCAGGCTCTCCCGGAGGGGCCAGGATGAACTTGGTGGGAAAGCTCATAACCACCTAAGCTAAGATATGACATCTTGGTGGCCAAGTGAGATTAGGTGGCTAAGAGTAGTATAGCCATCAAGAATCGCGTGAAAGTGAAAGAAGTAGAGTTAAGCTTCAGTTCCAAGAGGCAGGAGAGGCCACGAATAAGAAAATAAGCCATCAATACAGAATGTAGGAAGCTGTCAAAAGCTGAGAAGCAGAGTGTGAGGTATATTAAGGTGGAGAATTCAGAGTGGAGGCTGCGAGCAAGGTAAGGTTTATGCACTGCATGGCAATGGAGCAGGCCTGCTGGCTCGAAGCCCTTCAAGACTCACTTCTATGGTTTGTGATTAATTTCACTGAGATGGTTTTAAATATTTTTATGATGCCAACAGGAAGACCTGATCTTTATTTTCATTACTTTGTTGACATAATCAACTTGTGCTAAAAAAAAAATGGAGTCAAGGTGAAAAGAAAAGAAAATTGGACACAGCAAAAGTTATGTGTGTCTAGAGTCCGTGAAGTGTGCCCACACAACAAAAATTATTTGGCCTGTGGAAGCAGAAGGAGAAATGTCCAGAGAGGGCCATGTGGCCACAGGTTGCAACTAGAAAGCCATGCTTTCGGATAACTGACTCTCTGGATGCAGACAGAGGTTAGGGGAAGAACACATTTTTGTATGGGTACAAAAATGAGTGTCAATTAAAGACAAATAACAGAAGCCAAATACCTTAGACACCTAAAATGCTAAAGAAGTTAAGAAGCCTGACCAGTTCATAAAATAACCCCCAAACAAAGCACAGTTGTATAGTAAAATGATCTGGATCTAGAGTCATTCTCTTGGGGTCCTCCCCTTGCCACTCTCTGTCTACCCAGTTTCAACACCCAGCATGGCAGGTGCCATGTCTCCCAGTGGCTTTTGTCTATTTCTTAAAACTAAGCCCAACATTCAAAGACTTAAGAATTCTAATAAAGGTAGCCCAAATGCAGAATGTAATTCCAAAAGAGACCATGGAGTATTTTTATGAATGCCTGTCTCATTAGAATAAGTGCTTACTCACCAAAGGAGATTTCTTACATGCGGAAATATGCCCAATTATATCGAAATATCCTACTATGTTTGCTTCCTTTAAAGTTTCACTGGTTTATAAATATACCTCATATATTACCTGATATTTCTTATCACTGTTTTCCTTTCATAACTGTTCATGGGTTAGGCTAACATTAGAATAGCTGTCACTTCATGAGTTTACATCACAGCACTGGAAGGAGAAGGTGACCTAGATAAGATAGAAGGAAGGAAATTCTGAGCTAAATGGTCCCCAGACCAGCGACCTGGGTATCACCTGGGAGTAAATCCAATTATGGGTAACATCAAAATAATCATCCTGAAAACTATGTTATCCTTTTGTCAGAACCTACAATGACTACTGTCTCCAGCACTCATTCAGTAAATATTTATTTGGTACCTACTATATGCGGAGCACTGCTGTAGACACAGTAAGGTACAATAATTCCTTCATTCATATTTCAAGGGAAAGGAGGGCAGTGCTTGATAAAATGTGTACATAGCAACTAGAATTGTCAGGGTAACCCCAGGAGGGCAAGAACCATATATGATTTCTTCTTTGGGCTCTCGAAACATTTCTCTGGGTACATACTAAGTGTTTAATGTGTACTTATTGATAATTTATAGTCAACATGGAGATAATAAAGAGATCTTGCATTCTTTTAGAAAAAATACATATGAACAATTTGCCAATACTGAATGGATTAGTTGCTACTCTTACTATCCATATGATAAGTATTTAATACCAGTATTAATGCCCAAGTAAATTCAGAGAAGAAGCTCCCATTTTATCTTAATTATGGATACATTTGTCAATCAATTATTTTAACAAACAAACACAGGCCCTGTTATAGGTGGTAGTAGGAATAAGAGTAGCCATAATTCCAGCTCTTGGGAATATTACTGTGTTGGGAGCAGGCAATATATAAACAAGCATTGGGGATACTGGGTCAAGCTCCAGGTACCATTCAGTGTCCAGGGCTCCCTACATGCATAGAAGATGAGACCCAACCTGTTTTCACTGGTCAAGAAAGGCTTCAACTAGGAGGCGACACTGAGTGAAGTGGAGAAGAGGGTTTGGGGCCAGGGAAGTCATAGTATATGCAGTGTTCTGGAGGGGAGGAGAGAGCATGGCATATGAATGTCAATGATTTTGGCTTCTTATATCATTGTCTTACCAATGATCAGTTGCATTTAGCATTTTATCTTGGTAATAAGAAAGTATTTTCTCAGAACCACTCCCTATTCTCCTTCGGCTTCAGCAGCATTATGCTCTCTTAATTCTTTGCTCTTGCACCAGTGACTCTTGTCTCTTACTTTTGTTAAACATCCATTCATTCATTAAGTGTTGTTCACCTACTATGAACACAAAGGAAAAAAGAAACTGTACCTGTCCTGAGTTCACATGAAAGTAGGGAAGATAATTATTGTACGTGTGTGTGTGTGTGTGTGTGTGTGTAATCATTATACAGTGTGATGATACCTGTAATATAAACATCGATGTAAGCTGAAGGGGGTGCTCTGTAAATATCTGACTTTGAAATTTTTTTAAAAACTGGCATTTGGTTAAGCAAGGCCTCATACAACCTTTCTCTACTTCACTTGAAAATGACCGGTGAAGATTCAGAAAAATCATTAACTCATGCTGACTTTGACACTTAAGATGACATTCAGCTAGGAAAACTAGAATTGGCATTCTCAGAATCTGGGAATATTTTCCAGCATCTAAAAGACTAAATATAACTTGTTCGATAACCGTAGTACATGACATATGAGCATAGTAAACCACTAGCCTTGGAAGAGTTCGGACATCTCCACCTTTTGCTCTCTCACTTAAAAATGCAAGGCCCCTTTAAGGCTAAAAAGAGGATAGTCATCCCTCTACCCTGCTACTGCGGTTAGAGTTTTTGTTTTGTTTTGCTTTTTGGAAGCAGCCAGCAAGTTGAATTTCCCAGAACTCCTACACAACTCGAATCTTATCTTCTCTTTCAGTTCAGTCCATTAGAAAACTGCCAACCCAAGAAGCCAGCTGAGCAGGGAGTCTGATCTAGGATGAATGGTGGTGCTGCCCTGCATGCTAAGGATCCTGAGTTTAAAAAAAAAAAAAAAAAAATCTATTAATGAGGCAGAGACAGGAAAACCCTGTGAATTTGGAGGAGGGGTGTAGTTTTGCATGACTGCTGCTTTAGGATTAGAAACCTGGGCAGTGGTGACCCACCTCTGGCCAACAAAATAGGAACTGCTAGCCTCTCGAAATTGGCAACTAGCTGTAGATCTGAAGAGGCAAATCCAAACTACAGTGAGTTGGGTTGGAAGTAAATCATGAGGACTGTATGCTGGGAAACACTGAATATGTATAACTCTAGTTAGAATGAATAAAAAAATAATAAAGCGAGTCCATTAGGAAAACCATGTTGCATACAAAGAAAAAGAGATACCGTATTGAACACTTAGGGAAAGGCCTCTTAAAAAATATTTATTACTGAAACCAAAAGAAAATATTAAAAACTCCTCGACATATTCAATGGGATTTTTTTAAAGGCACATCTCTATGAAATAGGGTAGAAACTTATTAGGAAAAAATGAGTTTGGAAGAAAAGTCAGTGGAATAGAAAAAAAAAAAAAAGGAAGTGATAAAGACAACCAAAAATACTAAATAGAATTAAAACCTGCATCGAGGGCAATAAACATAACTTTTACTGAAGAAAAATAAGATCAGAGCTGTCATAAGATACAGCATATATTTTAAATTTACTAGAAAAACATTTTGAGGGTGGGGACTATAGCTTATTTACTGTTTAAATTTCAACAGTGCCTAGGTCAGAGACAGGGACATGTCTCTGTTGGCTTATAGTTAAGCAATTATTTTAATCTTTCTTTGCCAAGTGAGGAATGAATGGTGGCCTGCCCTTGTTCACAATACCAAGAAATGGCAGAGCTTCAATAAAAACATGAATCCTGACTTTCGGGGCTCTTATCCCCATGAGGCTGCCTTAACTCATAACTCTGGACTTCGAGAAGTGTACTGAGGACTATAAAAAAGGAGTCCAAATTCCTATGTCACGTACAGCTTAATGCTGAACCACACTCCTCACTCTGGTCCTTGCTCCTTCGTTCTGACCACCAGCTTTCTCACTCTTTCTCCAATTTTTATCTTTATTTTGGTCCTTGAATTAAAGCTCTGACCCTGTCTTTTCTCAGTAATGGTTCCAGTTTCCTTCCTACCCTCACTGACTCAGAGTTCAAAAGTAATTGTCACGCCTGGTTCAACTTGGCTCTAAACACTTCCACGTTAGGTGCATACCCTCGCAAGCAGGAACAGGGCACCAGGCATCCTTCCATTATGCTTGATAGAATCATTTCCTTTTTTGATCTGGTAACAGTTGGCTCCCTGCCATGTGACTAGCTATTTTATTTTGTTTGGTGATGAAGTGTCAACCTACAGCATTGGGCTAAAAAGAGATGGAGGTTAGGGGGTGGACAGCTTAATAGTATGCCTGGACCAAGTAGTCAACTATGTAAATAGTTCTCCTTTCCACTTAATAAATGAGGCATGGAGAGCTAAGAAATGCGCATGCGATATTTAAACGACGTAGAAGCTTGGGTAACAGCCATCAATCATTGTCAAAACATTTAACACTGGTGATTATAGTTTCTTTAAAACCAAACCAAAACAAAAAATTCTTACTTTTAAAGTGAAGAAACATGACATGGTCACACATGGAGATAGATGAAGCTAAATTCTCACCATCAGGAATCGTTGCATGGTTTATGCTTGTTTGGGTGTGTGGTTGTTTTTATTCTGAACGGTTGTTGGATAGTTTTACCCCTGTGAACTAGTAAAGAGAGCCCAGGTTTTACTGTCAGACCTGCATCTGCATCCTGACTGGAAAGTGTATCAGTTGTATGACCTCTGAGGTTAGCTCTGTGAAGTCAATCTGCTTGTCAGTGAGCGGGAAAGACACAGGCTTCCATGCATCATTGTCAGAATCAAATGGGAAGACTGTCACATAGTACACAGACAGCAACAGAAATGCTTTTAAATCTGTGGCTCCTTAGGTTCTTACTCACATGTTTACAATGTGGGCATCCAGATGATAAGTATCCCCTTTGAATTCTGAGCAGCCCATCATGAGCTGTCCACCTTAGTCTCAGGACCAACCGGATTCACCAGCCATGAAAATCATAGCCACCAACAACCAGCTAGAAAAGCTGAACAATCACTTGGTCTGTCACAGGAACCAAGTTTTATACAGGTGTAGTGATTAGTGATTGGCCCTCAATTTCCCCACCGACTTAGTGAGAAACTCAAATTTGGTGTACCTGCAAAACAGCTAGTGCTATAGGAATTTTGAAAGAGTCCTTACCTCCTTGTATATATGACCAGTTGTTATTCTGTTATTCTCAAATTAGTATGAGCTTTTCATTTTGATGGGTTTTTTAAAAATTATTTTCCTGAAATACCCACTCAAAGAATTAAATTACCCCAGAGACATAGCAGGCCGTGAGAACACACCATGTTCACCATTGGTTGAAACGTGTTTTCTGTGCTTCGTTTTGGAAATACAGCATTCTGTAGAACAGAAAGTTACTTTCTGGTTCTTTGAAGAGCTGTGATTTCTAACGTAAGGCCATATGCTGCTCAAACTGCTGGAGAGGTTGAATGCTGCTCCAAAAGCTCTTCAAAGCAAGCACAGAGCAAGTGTGCATGTGGAAAACGGGGAGAGAGTCAGGAAAGAAGCATTACAAGATCTTAGCCAGTTCCCAGAGGACTAACTCCTAGCTAGAGATGGGCAGCACTAAACAGAGTCAGATGTGGATGGAGTCAGCAACTCAGATGAGTACTTTTGTAAGAGCTCAGTAGAAACCAGAGGGTGTATCCTTGTGGCTTCCTCTGATAGGGTGATCGATGACGGAGCTGGAAGTACGTGAGCAAATTAAAGCAGCTTTTGAGTGATATATTTATAAGCTTTGGAAACATGTGGGCTCTTTGACATACATTTGTTGATGTTTTTCTTATGATTTAATGCTGTTTTATTTAGCCATTTTTACATATTGTTTTTGCCTATGAAAAATCAAATCCTATAACAAAGCTTAATATCCTCAGTATCATTTTACTGGTTATCTGATAATGTGTATTTCTTTTTTTTTCCTTTGAAGTAATTAATGTAGCAGCTAGTGTTGTGATTTATAATAGGTCTCATTTATTCAGGAATCATGATGTGCCAGGCACCAAGGTAGCTGCTTTACATGCATCAACACCAATTTTTATATTAACCCTACAAGGCAGTATCGTTGCTCCCATTTAAAAGAATGGAGAAACTATGGTTCAGAAAGTCTAAGTTATTTACTCAGAAAAGATGGGAAGTTATATTAGATCCTAGTCAATTCAGACCAGGGTCACTGATGTTCTTTGAAAGAAAAAAAGTTTTAAGATTAAAAAAAACAAACAAACAAAAAAAAAACCAAGTCTTTTGTATTTTCATACTCTCTTGCTCTATATTCAGTGTGTTTGCCATATTTCTTCCTCATTTTACTGACTTTTTAAATTATATCACAGAGGTAGACTTTTCTTCCCTAGTACATTCTATCTTCTCTATATACACTAAAAAACAAGTAGTACTGGGGGAGGGGGTAGATAATGGACAGGAGTTCTGCCCAAGTGCATAATGAGGAGTGAATTAGGTAGAAGTCGGCTAGGAAGGCCCGACAGATAAACAATGAGAAAGAACTGAGGCCAGAGGACCAAGAATGGAATCTAAAGAGTTGTATAAATCAAAGACAGGGTTGGATGATACAGGTGGGGGCCAAGACAGTTGACCAGAACAGCTTTGGGATACTGGTACATGACATATTAAAATAACTTAGATTTAGAGCTTCAGAAGCAGAGCAGACAAAGGTGTGAAGTGCTTGGTCTGTCTGGGAAACAGCAAATGGACTGGAGTTCACCAGTAGAACAAGGTTGTAAGGGACAGTGCTGGCCCATCATCTAGTCAGTGTGTGTGTTTTAGTTGTGTGTTGCTGCTTTAATGAATTACCACAAAGTTAAATCTTAAATTTATTTTCTCCTAGTTCTGTAAATTAGAAGCCCTGGCTGGCTTTAGCAGGTTTCTCTGTTCCAGTTTTCTCAAGACTAGAACCAAAAGCTCTTATCAGCAAGCTCTGGGAATAATCTACCAAACTCATTCAAATTCTTAGCCAAATTAAACTCCATGCAGTTGTAGGAGGCCCCTGTTTCCCGGCTGACTGTCAGGCCGGGGTCCTCAGCTTCCGAAGGCCACCCTTACCTCTTGGCTCCTTGTCTCTTTCTTCTACCTTCAAAGTCAGCAATGGCAGATCAAGTCCTTCTCATGCTTTGAATCTGATTTTCATTTCTGCCTCATTTCTTCTGCCTCTTTTCTTTTACCATATCTCTTGACTGACTGTTCTGCCTTCCTCTTCTGCTTTTAAGAGCACATGCAATCACATTGAGTCCGATTGGACAATCCAGAATAATCTCCATGTTTTAAGGTCAGCTGACTAGTCACTAGTTCCATCTGCAAAGTCCCTTTATAATAATGTTTAGATTAGTGTTTGAGTAACAAGAAGATGGGGATCTTGGGAGAATATCTTTAGAATTCTGCCTACCACAGTGTGTTAACACATTTGTTTTTGCATTCCTCAAATCTCACTTCGTTTTATGCATTGCCAAATGTCAGCCTCGACTCCTGATAATTACTGAAACTTCTAATTGTTGTCTGGGAGATTTGTTTGTTTTCTCTTCCAGGCTGCCGATACCTCAGCCTTGTTCTCCCATCTTTGTCCTCTCTCCGGAGGTTTTCTATAAATCTTTCTCTGATCCTCCTCATTTCCTCGCTGTCTGTCCATGAGCTCCACCTTCATTATTGCCTGAGCAAACAAGGCATTTTTTCTTTTCCTTTGCGTTCTGAAAACTTTTGACTAATTCCGTGGATACTCCCCATCAAGTTCTGATGACTCTAGAATAAATCTCAGGACTGGGAATTCTGTTTCTTGTTTTTTGGAATTTTTAGAAACCACTTGAGAATCTATATCTAATCCCTCCCCCACCACTTTTTTTTTTCCCTTATAATCACTTCAATTCCTTTAACAACTGACAAAGAAAAAACTTAGCTAACTAAGTTGCTAATGCATTTTTTAATCTCAACTATTTTAAGGTCTATGAAACTATAATTCCCATTGCCAAGATTTAGGACAATTGTTCTTACACTTTATTGTGTATCAGGACCTTGCTGAAAATGCAAATTGCTGAGCGCATACCAAAGGTTCAGTAAATCTGGAGTTGGATCTCATAAAATCTATATTCACCTGAGATCCCAGGAAAGAGTTAAGAGATATGCCCAAATTCTCTTCGTGAGCTGGCTCACAAAGAGCTGAAGTGCAGGGTGAAGTTCACCTGTCTGTCATATTCACAGAGTGAGTGGAAGTGTGTCGGCTGATAAGAACCAAGGCTTCTCCAAAGAATTTTTGAAAGTGGGTCCTCCACTGTCCCATCCCTGGGCACTCATCAGGGACATACTGCTTTTCCACACCGCTAGATGCCCATACCTTTAACATCATGATCTTGATGCTGATGATCAGCATACATTCTATCCTGCCTTCTCATCTTGTGCAGCCACAGTCTTCAGTGACCTTATTAATACCCTGGAGGTACCCATACCATGTTGAAGGAGATGCTTTATCGCTTTATTCCAATTAATGAATGGGATTGAGCCCTTCCTGCATTCAAGAGGAAGAGGATGTACATTTATTAAGAGAAAGGGAAAGAAAAAACATTTTTAAGTGCTACCTATGCACACATTGTTGACACTAGCTCTTGTAAACTCAGTACAGCTTGCTGAAAAAGTAAGCCACTCTTAAAGTGATATTTAATCTTCACACAAATGCCTTGAGGTATTATTCTTACTATTTGACAAATGAAAAAAGTTGAAGTTAAAAAACTCGTGCTATCGTGCAGGTGGTTGCGGGGAATGTCAAAATTTAAACCCAGGTATCTTATTCCAGACTTCATCATCTTTCTATTCACCTACATTCCTAAGCTCGAAAATCCTATAACCATTTTATATAAGTGTTTTATAACCATTACCTAGGATATTGAAATGATCAATTTCAATTCACATCTCTTTGGCCACTAAGTGCAGCTTTCCCACATCTCTAAATATTACTTATAAGTGTTTTCTCTTACAGTTGTCCTCATTACACAATAGCCAAAATAAATAAAATGTGCTTACCATTGCAGCTGTCCCATGGGGCTTCCCCATACATTTCACCGTCTTGCCCAAACATTCAAAATAGGCACATGCACATCTATAAACACATTCCTTCCACTTCCTCTTAATGATGGAACAAGTCGGCCTTCAGCCTGGGATGTCAGCTCATCTTCCCTATCCCAGCTTTCTCACTAGTTACAAAGCTGCACCTCCCCCAGGACGTCCTTGGCATTCCCAGGGTACTGTTGCCACCTCTTTACCAAGACAGCTTCCTAAGGGCTCTTTTGTAGTCTCCCGAGTGGTCCACATGGTTGGCATTCCTTAGAAAGTACCATCTTGGCCTGACTGTCATTTCACTTTTGCCAAGGCAGGGCTAACGTCCCTGGTATTTGAGAGAATCAAATGGACTTAATGATCGTCTACCCTTCTTGTGTCTCCATCTTCATATCAGGTGGGATGTGAAAGAAGCAGGGACCCTGACCATAGTAACTTCACACTTTAGAGAGAAATGTCTTTTATTGAGTCACATTGCAACTCCATTGCCCTGATGCTAGTGGTGAGGAAATGTTGGAAATGGCTGTGGGAGAACTGGAAATGGCTGCTTCCTCTTTGTACTGCAGACCTTCTTCCCAGGAATAATGTTTTCTCTCATGAAAGATAGGTATATTTTATGTGTCAGGAAAAAAATAAAACTATGTCACTCATCATGTGTCCCTTTTTTAACATAGCTACTAGAAAATTCTAGAGTTAAATTTAGTGCTCATTTACATCAATTATCTCATTCTTGGTTTCTGGCTAAAAGAAACTATCTTTTCTGCCCTATGATTTCTAAGCTCTGGAGGCACTGGAAATTTAGGGAAGGATCCATGATGTCTTTATGCTTGAATACCAGTAATTTTTGGAAGTTCTTATGAATATTTCCTGGATATTAAGAAAGCTAAATCTGGCAATATCACACCTCTTTTCTCTTATGGGCTCTTACTAATTGAGTAGGAGATCAGAACCAGTAACATTATCAGCATTATAAAGTGCACTGGAGTTCCTAATAAATTGATAAGGGAGTGCATCTTATATACGAAGTCAACCTTCTCCCCCATCACCATCACAATTTATCTAAATCTAGTGTTTAGGACAAACCTGGATGGAGATGTGGTTCTGTCAAGCATATACATACCCGGTCACACACACAGAGGATTGTGGCTTAATTCACATCACATTGATGACCAGGGAGAGGAAGCCTGAGGCAGCCTGCCTCCTGGACTGGCTCAGGAAGAGAATCATAAGCCATGGCCCAGTTGGCTTTCCCAGTTAGACCAACAACGGAGATGCTATTGAGGCCAGGCCAGAGAGAGAGAGAGATCATTAATGTTCTTTACCTGGGACCACTAAATGCCTTGGTGCTGGTTGCTCACACAAGATATTCAGCCGAGGCAGCATATGACAGGGCTGAAACACTGTCACTCTGCTCCTTTTTGTAATTAATTCTCCCAGATGGCATGCCTTATGTATTTAATCCACCTGAAGGGAGCACCTTTTTCTAATTCACACAACGGCTCCGTATGAACTGCAGGGATTCAACTTTTACCCCAATCTCCTATAAGCCACTTCTCCGATAAGGAAGGGTAAATGTGGAGGTTAGGGGTGTTGGGAGCATGGAGTGAGCAACTAGAAGTGATCTTCCAGTGTTCTGTCTTGGGACATGGAGCAAATGACTCTTCCCCTTTGTGAATGTATGAGGAGCCGAGGCAGTAAATATTGTCCTCTCATAATCATATAATTTGTCAGAGAAGGACATGATATTCGGAGAGAGTGGTATACAAAAAGAAAAAGGAGCGTTGAACTGTCACTAATTTACATATTCAGCAGGTCTTAACTTAGTGTCTACTATGTGCCAGGCACAGTGCTAGGTGTTGAAGATTCTATGGTAAATAACAAAGTGTGTCAGAACACCGAGGTTCTGGTTTCCATTCTCTGTGTTCCTTTAGGCAAATTATTTCCTCAGGAAGATTATAAAATGAGTTTCTATATTGTCATCATTGTGCATGTTCTCTCCTAGTTCCGGCGTGCTTACTGTATGTTTAGGTCTCTGGGGAGTTTTATGAGAGATGTACCTTCATAGAGTTATTGGCTTGGGAGGATGTAACCCCTGAGCTCCTCTCTGGTCTCTCATTGAAACCTTCCATGCTCCTGTGTGTTAAAATCAAAGCCATTGTTTTTATTTAGTTGCCCGATTATTTGCCAAGGAAAACTTATCAGCAGGTAGCTCTACTGAATTCAGGAATCCCCTTATGAACAGACTTAGGTGAGTATCCAGAAGAGCTGGAACATAGGATGCTAAGTGAGGAAGGGCAAACACAGGTGCTGAAGAAGTGAGCAGGGGCTAGCCTGAGAAGAAACACACAGAAATAAAGGCATTTCTGCTTAGAAATAAGGGCATTGGGGAGAATTTTTCACAGGGAGTAACATGATCAAATTTGCATTTGAGAATAATCACTAGCTCCATCCTAGAGAGGAGCACCCTTAGAAACAGGGAGATTTGCTCCAGGCCTAATTCAGCAATCAGGAAGGACATCATAGTAGCCTGGGTTAAGGAAGTGAGAGACAGTGAGGATGAGATAAGGGGATGGATTCAAAAGAGATTTTTGAGATCAAATGTACAAGACCTGGAGACTGGCTAAATACAGAAAGGGAGAGAAAAGTCACGGAAAGGTGCTCCCAAGTTTCTGGTTTGGGCAATGGAGTGGTGTCTGTACCCTTCCAGCAGACCAATACTGGCCCCTTCACAGCTTGGGGTGGAATCTGGAGAGAGTAATAAGTGGGGCTGGAAGGTGAAGGAAAGGGGTCTGAATAGACCACTCAGCTCCCCTATTGTAATGCAAGCTGCACATCACTACCTCATTGAACTCAGAACCATACACACTGTAGGCCCCTAAGTAAATGTATGTTGGGTGAATTAAATTTTGTAATGTGAAAATATAAAATGCACTCTGGTATTGATGCCCATAAACTTTAGGCTAGACTTGACAAAACCCGCTGTCTTAACCCTCTAGAAATGTCCCAAGAGAATACTTTAATGAATGGGAGACGTGAAAGTGGGACTGTGAACAAGTCTTGAAAGCGTTCAAATCTAGCATCCTGTTCAGTTCTGGAATCCCTCAGAGATTGACATACTCCATACAACCATGTGGTTCTGGTTGACTTGAATAGGATTCCCTTGCAACCCACAGGTTCTAAATTATCTCCTAGTAGGTATAACATTTATAGGAGATCTATTATTTTACCCTGAATACCCCCTAGATGCTGATACACTGAATTCTGAAAGTAGCAGAACTCAGAATAAGATCACCTTTTACTAGAATGCCATTACTACATGTTGATTTCTGCAAGCCAACGATATTTGCAATAAAAGAACATTTTTTTAAAGAAGAAAAAGGAAATATAATTCCATGCTAAGAAATATCAAATACAACTTTCCAACAGTATTTATTTTGTTTCGTTTTTGTCTCATTCAAGACAAGGAATTTCTTTTAAGAAGGGATAGATTTTCCCAGGTCTGGAGATTAAACAATTTAGTACTCATTTCACGTTCTGCTCACAAAAAGGGGATTTGCATATGAACTTGTTTCGGCAAGAAAACATGTGAACGTGTTTCATGGGAACTAACTCTATCTGTGGCAGCTCCTTTTGGCCATCATCTTCTTTTCTTGTTTTCATCCCTCCAGGTCACCGGATTGAAACTGTCTCAGGACCTCGATGATCTCGCCATTCTCTACCTGGCCGCAGTTCAAGCCATTGCTGTAAGACACTTTAATGCCATTTTTAAAAAGACTTAGGGTATCAATAAACTTTAGACCACATTATCCCCAAGATATATCATATGCCTTTGTGACAGAGTTTCTTAATTAAAAGGGAGCTTGCCAAAAAGAGATGCGTGTCTGTCCAGAAGGAAGTCTAGACGGTTTTCACCTGCTTTATTAATAACCTCAAATAGCTAGAAGCTGAAAGGAGTTAAAGTCTTTGAATGTCATATTTATCATTTGTCTAATTTGCCTTCTAAGTTCAATTAAATGGAAGCAAGCAAGCAGATGCCATGTATGCTTGCATTAAGAAAAACTAGTATTAAGAATGTCCAGATTTATAAAATGCATGATATTGTTCACTTGGCAAAAAGATTTATTAAAGAGTTTGTTTGTTTGTTTGTTTGTTTTTTTAATAGTAAGCTTCCTTAAAACATGAAAGTGTTTGGTTTTAGATAATTACCTGCTTAAATGAGCAGTTTGGATGATTAGGGAGTGAGAATATAAATCTAAAGTACCAGGAGCTCCTAAACCAAAGATCAATCAAAAATGAAAACAAAATCCTAAAAGCTCGAACATGATGGTCTAAGGAGTCTTATTCTCTAGAAGTGACCCATGAGTGGGCTGTAAGAGGGTTCTAAACCTTGAAATCACTCATGGAAGATTATATGTGTGCACATGTTAGAAAGCGCATTTGGGCAGATTGGGTCATAGCTTTCAGGATCTCAGAGCTGGCGAGAACCCCAAAATCACTGTTGATCTAGTGAGACTTGGCCACTCTGGAAAGAAAATGAGGACCAACAGAAAGGAAAAATCAGTTCACTAAATTTGTATTCAAAATTGATTTTCAGGAAAATACCCATTTAAACAAAGATTTTGTTAATGCTTTATGGACGTATTTATATGGTGTTCAATTATTGTTTTTCCATATTTCTTTTATAACTTTAGTGCTTCAAATAATAGAACTACATGCATTTTTCTTATATCTATATCACCGTCAAAAGTATTTTTCTTATGTTCCAATATGTCCAGGTGTCATGTACATATGATGAGAACAGAACTCCCCAACCACTAAAGGAATATACAGTGTTTAGTATAACTACATAGGAGTATGGAATCAGACAAGGTGATTAGATTAAACAGTGTTTTTGTTTGTTTGTTTGTTTAGTTTATAGGCCAGTTCTGCTGTATTTTTCTGAAGCTATTGATTGAATAGCTTGGCTAGTTCAGTGGAATCAATCACCCTGCCTTATTTATGATAGGGAATTGGTCAAAAACAGATAATTCTGACATCTATCAAAATGAAGAGAGTGACTAATAAGATGAAAATGGAGAACAAAACTGTGCATCAGTAGTAAAAACAATTATATATCTAGTGATCCTATTTTATAGTAATGATATAGTTTCAGGATATCATGTGCCAGGCACTGTGCTAAATATTTTACACATTATCTGACTTAACCTTTTGAGGTAGGTATGATAATCCCTGTTCCACAGATTAGAAACCTAAGCCTCACTGAAGTTAATTGCTCAGTTTCATATAGCTAGTAAGGGGCAGAGCTGGGATTTTAAAAATTAGATATATGATATATTGAGGAACTTTCTTTTATTTTCTGATTCATTAATGTCATTGTATGGAAAATCTTATAGTGGAATGAATTGCTTGTATTGAAATGAATAATCCTGGTGAACCAGAGCTGGGTGATGCTCATCCTTCTGAGTCTATGCTAAGAGATAGACATGAAGAATGAGGCCACACAGGATGGACCAAGGGGCACCATCATGTGGTGATAATGACTGTTACCTCTCTTCGATACCCACTCTCTGTGCCAGGCATCTGTGGCTTAAGACAGTTACCTATAAGCAGGTGAGATTGTTCTCATTTTAGTCACAGAGGGAAACCGCTTGCCAAGGTCAAAACATGTAGTATACGGCAGAGTCAGAATTTGAACCTCTATCTGACTCACTCTCCCAGGCTTCTGCTTTCCAGGTTACCAGGCTGCATTTTTCTTTTATCTATTTGTTAAAGCTATCTTGATACAATAAGCTTCCAGGCATTCCCAAGGGCAGTTTTGACTTGGCATATCTTAGAAAACATTGTTAATTTGGCCAGGATTGTCTCACAGAGGTCCCTTTCCTGGTAAGAACACTGCAGTAGAAGTCCAAGAATGTATAAATGAAGATACATGTAATGCAGGCCGTGTTGAGGGTGGAGAGCCTGCTATATTTTCCCAAATACCACACACTTGGAAAATCAATCTTGTTTGTAACGGGCCATCATGTAGTAAAAGCTATCATAGTTATTCTGTCCATTGTCTTAATGACGTTTATAAAAATGCCACAAAGAGAAGCCAATTTAAGACTGAGATTTTTTTTAAGAAGACTTTATTATGGAGTCAAATGAATTGTGAGTACAGTCTGTTTTGCACAAGTATCTTGGTGTGCAGATCTTTTAGGCAAAAATGTGCATTTTAATGAAGTATTCTGATAGCAGATATTTTCCCATAATGTTCAACTTGAAAAAAAACATTTTTTTGTTTCATTGGCTCCAAATAAGGCCATAGCACCTATTGGTTGTTGATAAGTTAAATTGAAACAAATTCCTCTCTATAGTAATATCTATGGTTGGTATTTTGTAGAAATAAATGAAATTGAAGAGATATTGTAATGGAGTTAACTTGGGACTGTGTGAAACCCTCCATGAAGTAAAATTCTCTCTTGATTGAACTTCATTGAAAGACCTGTCAAACACCCAGTTTATCCATAGCCTGTTCATCTATAGTTTTCTTTTCAGAATAGACCCTTAAAAAGTACTATTTGCATTTGAAGTCTCTCAATTTGCATTTGGTTCTGTACATTCCCAGTGGAATGGCTTAATTTTAATTTAAATTTCTCTGTGAAAACATTTTTTCCAGAAAGGTGAGCACAGAATCATTTTAGCACAAAGCCCTTTGGCGGGGCATTTAAGGAGGGTGGAGCATTTCACAGAGTGGAGTCTGGGACACCAAAAGGGAATGCCCTGTAACGAACTGCCAGCCCAAGTGGGAAATTCCAGCCAACAATGCCACACAGGAGAGAGACAGGCTGTCACGGCCCCTCTTGAGGGAGTGCCTCTTGTTCCAGTCTTTCCTTCCTTTTCCCAGGCAGTGGGCTTTGTATTACCCTCAACTCAGGCCTGCTAATCTTATGAGCCCCAGGTCCCTGGTTTTAGAAATATCGATTTTGCATTGCATTTCCTACAGACTGTTGTACCTTAGGCAAATTATATAACTCCTAAATGAGGGTAGCAATATGCAATTTTTGAATTTGTCATTAGGTTAGAGATGACAGTTAAGTGCATAGCAGAGTGCCTAGCATATAGTTGATAAGCAGAATGACTCATTTCTAAACACTTCTCATGTGCTCGACACTCTTCTGCAAACTTACATGCACTGTCTACTTTACAGGTAGGGTTAAGTGTTTCACCAAGTCTAAGACCACATTTAAATTTTTTAAAATTTCTGACAATCCATAGAATTTTCAAATGAACGAATGTGGTATTATTATTCCCATTTAAAAATATGAATTGAGTCATAGAAAGGTTAGGTATAGGTTTGATTCAAGAAATAGGTGAAATGCCTTAATGCCATCCTAGGTTTTTTTTAATTCAAATGTCATAATCTTAGCTACTACAGATTCATATCCCTAGAGTAGACTTAGAGTACCTGTATTCCGTGGACACCAAATGAACCATGGTGGATGTAAGGGCATCTGTAGACCTCCTGAAACTATTTATAATACCATTTTGCGACTTTTTTCTGGGGAGGTCAATAGGTTTTATTATTTTCTTAAGAAAGTTCATGACCGCCAAAAAAGCTTAAGAAAGAACATCTGGGGGTAATCAGCCATAATCAATAAGCAGGATCTGGCCTTATATGGTACAACATGTTTTAATTTTTATTTTTAACCCAGTACATCTGTGGATTATCTTTGGCGGCCCACATTTCACCTAATCCATATTCTTACCAGATTTCACTAATAGCTTCAACAAAACCCAGAGACCTCTGGGCTGGAACTGGTCTGCTCCTTGAACTACCCATCTCCTTCATCATTTATTTCACAGCAATCAGGATTTCAACCCCGCATCCCCCAGACCACCCTATAGAAAACTCCCTCTCCCAGAGGTACCTCCAGCCCAGGATAAAGCTCTCCAGCTGGCCTTGTTAAAGGGGGCTTCACTTACCCTATATTCTACCCTCTGGGGGTCAAGGGAATATTTAGATCACTTCTCAAACCCTCTACTTTGGTTAAGCCTCTGATTTGGCATTCCCTCAAGCTAAACTATCGTCTTCTTTTCTATACCCACTTAGGTACCAACTTGCCAGCAATGCTGTCACACTTTCATTTGTGATATTGGCTCATGTGTTCCCTCCAGCCCAAACTTTCCTTCTTCTTGGTGGCTGCACCATCTGTAGTGTCTCAGATCCTTGACCTCGTCTCCCTTGACCTTCTCTTCTGTCTGCTTTAGCATCTCCCGTGTTCACACCTAGGACTTTGTCGTCTCCCAGAATTGCTCAATCTCTAAACATTTTCAGGTCTATCTCGCCACCGAAAAAACCTCTTCCTGCCTCGTAAGCCCATATCACAGTTCATCTTCTATGTTTTTAATTCTTATCCCAAATACGTTATGATTTGTGGAATTCTAGTTTTTGAACTTCTAAATAAATTATGGTTTTTAATTATTAGAATATTCTAGCCAAAACTAAAGAATCGGACATTAAGATTCACCTGATGACCTTACGATAGTGTGCTCTTCCCAAGCTTTAACATTTGTTACCAAGTTTAGTAAACAGCAAAACAAGGATGAGTATAATGCATTTTAAGAAGATAGTAAGACATAGGGCTGAAATAAAAATATGGTGAAGACTTGAGCCAACTAGAGCATGTGATTTTGCATCATCCCAGATCATTAAGGACTGACCGAGAATGGATTCTCGCTCTGGAAGTCTCATTATTAGAACCACTGCCTGGTTCCAGGTGACAGCAAAGGCCATTTTTAGCCCTTTGCCAGCCTGAATTCTGTGTCTTGCCTTCTCTGTGCAGTTAGAGCCCCCTTTTCGTGTTTCTGCTGCTGAAATTGTCAGTGTCTTTTTTCAAGGAACAAATGTCTTTAGTTCCTGTTTAGGCACAGAAGATTGACTCAGGGACCAACGACCACTGTTTTCGGAATAGTATTGCAAATCGCTCCATTGCCAGTACCTTATAGAGCAGTGGTCCCCAGACTTTTGGCACCAGGGACTGGTGCTCCTATGAGAATCTAATGCCTGACGATCTGAGGTGGAGCTGAGGTGGTGACGCCAGCGCTGGGGAGCGGCTGCAAATTCAGATGAAGCTTCACTCACTCAATTGCTGCTTATCTCCTGCTGTGCATCCCAGTTCCTAAAAGGCCACAGACTGGTACCAGTCTACACCCCAGGGGTTGGGGACCCCTGTTATAGAGGATCTAGGCTATAACAGACACTCATCAAATAATGCTTTGAATGAACTGTATTAATATTAACTGTGTTAGCATTGTCATTTGTTTTCATCAGTATTTTGTAGCAATTCATAGAAGCAAATGGTGTAATAATTAAAAGGAAATTCAGTCAGGCAGGCCCAGGTTGGAATTCCTACTCTGTGACTTCATGAACTGTGTGATCAGAGACAACCTAACCTCTCTGGGTCTCAGCTTTCTGAGATAGTGTATATAAAGCTCTTAGGGCAGTGTCTGGACTGGGTAAACACTTAGTGAATGTTCCATATCATTTACTTTTGCTATCACTCTGATGCTTTCTTCCATTTTTCCCTTTAAGTTTGGAACTCGCCTCATTATAGAAGCCATGCAGGGAGCAGGGCACTCAATCAGCACTCTTTTCCTGTGTGGAGGCCTGAGCAAGAATCCCCTTTTTGTGCAAATGCATGCAGACATTACTGGTAAGTCTGAGGAGGAGGGGAGAAGGTCATCTTAGGCTGGGCAGAGAGAATGGTTGTAGCCATGATCTAGACAGGGTTGAGAATAAGAGGATGTATATGCCGTGCCAAATTATTTTGAATATTTACTATGTCAAAATGTATTTTTTAAAGATAACTGGAGTATTTGTAGTCATGATGGGGAAAGTGACTTTGATGTGAATCCAACTATGGAATGATGGCAAGAAACGAGACAGGAGAGGTCAGCAAGGGCTAGATCCTAATTGAAGCGTTTACTCAACAGTTTTGAGTACCAATTCTGATTTACACATTGTGAGGAATCTTGCAGATACAGAGATGAGTAAGACAGGATGTCTTCCCCCAAGGAGTTCACGGCCTATTGAGGAAGGCAAACAGCAATCAGATTCCTTAAATCTAGTGTGGCAATAGTTCCGACTGAGAAAAGTGCAAAGTGTTGTGGAAACGCAGTGGGGCTCTTCTTCCTGGTTTGGACCTGTGACGGTACAGGGCAAGTGATCTGGAGGAAGGGATAAGGAAACTGTTTTGAAGAAGAAATGTAGAGCCCGGCTGCTATGGGAACTGTGGGTCTGGCTGCAGATAGGAATTTGCCCCCACGATCCTGTGATTTCTTCTCAGCTCATCAGAATCAGAGATCATGACATAAGTGGAGAGAATCCAGAGTAATGAGCTGATCCCTCTGTGATAGGAGCAGACAAAGTGAGCAGGATCCATAGAGCAGACCCCTGGGCCCCATTGGCAGGAGTCTTGCTGGTGTCAGAGGCTGGCCTGTACTTCCATGCCTCTGGACCTGGTGTCCTATCCCTCTTACTCCTTTCTCTCCCAGTGTCTCCTGGGGACTGCTGTTCCCTTCCTAGGACCCATCCCAGTGTGGCCAGGCACCAGGGTAGGGCAAGGAGATGGAAGTAGGGTAGGACTTGACCCTGCGTACAGCCCCAACTCCAGCTTTACACGAGCCCACCCTACACACTGGCCTCCATTCATCACGATCTCTTGCTGTCCTCCACCCCCTGGATTACTTGTCTCTGACAGCTGGGTGGATCACGTTCTCTGCCTCCGACTCTGCCCCAACATATCTCCTTTCCCCCTCTAGGCCATGCAAATTCCTGCATATGAGCGCTTTACCAAATGTGCTGGATATAATTGACGCCTGCACATCGTGAGATCAAACTAAAGTTGCTTATCCCCTGATACTAGAGATATGTAGACTGAGGACAGTATAAAAAAGCACACAGTCTAAGGTTAATATATCAGGATGTCAAGTATAGAAATTCGTACCATTAACCAAGCTCCCACTGTGTGTCAGTGTGAATTACTTTATCTACATTTAGTCCTCACATACCACCAAAAGGTAGAAATTGGTGCCCACATCTTACAGACAAGGAAAACTGAGGTTCATGGAAGTGAATTAAATTAACTATCCAAACTCAAAGACAGGACCAAGATTATAACCCAGGTATGTCCAGACCCAATGTCCCCTATACTATGCTGCTGACACAGGTTTCTTAACTTTTCTGCCTAGTTTGTAACCATTTGATGTCGATGAGTCCTTCTTTCCCAGAGTGTCCAAAACCTGTTGAACTGGGCCAGTATGAGGCAGAAAGAGGAAAGACATGAAAATACACCCAGATTATCTCATAATTTTCCCCAGGAGAAGAACCATAACTGCATTTATGTAAATGTCAGCTAGCTGGTTCAGATACGATTCAGACTTAAAATCTGATCTGTGAGTGACTTTCTAATTTCCAGCTTTCTAATAGCCACCAAGACTCCCTACCTGGATGCAGGAGGGGAGATAAGATCAGCCTTGGCTAACACATCATCCGAGGGAATGGGAAGCAGGGCTCTGAGAGGAGGGCAGCCTGAGTGACCCGGCCAGACTCTGCACGGCCCCTGCAGCCTTTGTGAATGTGGGTTTTCTTCCAGGCCTTATCTCCCGAGCTGACTCAGAGGCAGGGGGTGCAAGGGCTCCACAGAAAGTTCTGCTTTGGAAACTGTTCTCCTTCAGTTGAATGAAAAGGCTGTTAATCGTTATTTGGATTCCAGTTGAAATTAGACCCTTTGTCTCTGACTACGGACCAGTTACAGTCTCAGACAAAGGGACCTTTTCTTTGGCCTAGAATTCCTCTGCCTTGGGAAGCCTATGATTGACAAGTGATGGCAAAGTGCATCTGCCTTTAAATGCTTTGGGTTCTGCTAAACTCATTAATGCATCAGATAAAATAGTTCACATTCCAGGCAAAGCTGCCTTCTTCCTCTCCTTCACCAAGCACTTAGAGAAAAAGAACACATTTGCATTCATTCCTATAAAGGGCACGTACACAGCATGAGGTGTAGGGTAGAGTTTTGGTGACTTTAAACATTGTAATTACTCTAGTATTCCTGCAAAGAAAGACTAAGAGAGGACCATAGAATTGGTACTAGATTCTCTGGAATACATATGAAAAATACAATGGAATTTGGAAGACGCTTTAAAGAAAGTGTGGAGTAATTAATGGAAAGAGGGTAGGGGACAGCTCTGTGACTCTGGGCAAGTCGCTTTACCTCTATGAGCATCATTTTCTTCTTCTGGAAGATAGAAATAATATTATTTTCATCATGTAGATCATACTGAGGAATAAATATTCACGAGTTTGTGAGCACTAACCTCTGTGCTTGGCTCAGTTCAATAAAAGTTAGTTCACTTCTTCTCTTAAGGCAGCCCCACACCAGAAAGACAGAGGTACATTTGAGAAGAAAGCAGTTTAGTATTTTGTAAGCAAATCTTTGCCATTTGGGGAACAGCTTGCTCCATGCAAGCAGGGAGAGTGGGGATTTGCCAACTTGGAAAATGCCTTCTATGCGAGGGGGAAGACTCTCCTTGTACCCTTAGGCATTTAGTTAACTGCGGTTTCAAGAAATACTTAGTATGTACTAAGTAATTGTAGGTTTCCCCTACTGACTTAGGACTAAATGTTCCTCCTTCTAGATTTGGTTTTTTAGTACTGGCAATTTCAGTAGGGGTTTCCCTCTTCCTGTCTTATTATTTTAATCATTCTTTACTTCATTTACTCCAAAGCCTTTCTCTGAGCACACCAGTAAAGCAGGCACCAAGAATGGCATGGGGATGTGAAGAACAATAATATCCTGCCAACAGGGTCATCACGAACTGAAAAAGTGCTCTTGGTGCTTTGACCAATGTCCAGAGAGTACAGTGGGACCCAGAGGACATTGGTGTCAGTATGAGTCAGGTCCAGGCAGGGAACAGATGACACACTCAAACTGGATTAACTGTAAAAGTTGAATAAAGAGTCTGTTTACAGAGGTGTGGGCAGGGTGT
>NW_006441955.1:10606049-10643794 GCF_000325575.1 Pteropus alecto
GGAGAACCTGGCCACCAGGCAGTTCCCTGGGGTTACTCACAGCCTTACCACCCACACCTCCCCCCAGGCTTGCAAGTGCCAGGGCAGGAAGGTAACCGACCTGAGATGGAGGGGCTCTGTGAAGAGGGCCGCCTGACTGGAGCTTAGTCAAGGGTGCATCCAGAGGTCAAGAGGGCCACAAACGTGGTCCACACAGGCCAGTGTTCCAGGAACCAGAGCAAGCTTGGCGGGGCGGCGGGGTTCGCTGTGGGAAGGGAAGAGGTGAGATTGACTTTAGAGGCAAATGGAAGCAGTGAGTTGGTCCTACCCAGGGCAATGAGTGAGGACAGACTTCAAAGATAAGGTAAACTTTAAGAATCTTAACAGCTAAAGCTAGTTTACTGCTCTCTCTAAGCCAAGCACTGCTTTCAGTGCCTTACTCACATAGTACTTTTAATGCTCACGGCAGCCCTGTGAGGTAGGTGGAATTTTAACTCCATTTTGCAGACGAGAAAACCGAGGCATAGAGAAATTAGGGACACCAAGGACACCAAGGACACCACAATGCAAACTCTGGCAGTCTATAACTTAGCTGTGCTCTCACAGCTAAGTCACCAAGGACACCACAATGCAAACTCTGGCAGTCTAGCTCCAGAGCACTCTGGGCTGCAGACGGAGAGCTGATAGGGACTCACCAGGTTCACTCTGGTTTCTGCTTCCCAAGGGGAGGGGCCTGCAAGTTGTTCCTCCCTGCTCAGAACTGGTGAGGCTTTTGATAGGGTACGGAGGGACTGGGAGGTGAAAGGCATTTGGAGGAGCTGTCTTCTAAAAAATCCCAGTGCAGTAGGTGGTCACAGTCACACCTTCGTATGCATGATCCCTAGATTCTGCAGAGTCATCTGGTGCTCTCTCCTGGCTTTGCCAGCACAGCCCTTCAGTGCAGACTGGTGTCTGCCTTTTCTCTCTAGCTGATGGACGGACACCTGCCCTGTCCCTTCCCCACTGTTCCAGTTTCCAGCCCACGTGAAATGCAGGCAGAACAGCTTCCCTCACCATCAGTACTCATTCTAACAGTAACAGCCATCATTTCAAGGGCTTATCATAGGCCAGAAATGTGCTAAGTATTGTATGTGCCCTTTCTCAATCTTCACGGCAAACCTGTGTGGAGAGTCTTATCATCATCCCCATTTTGCACGTGGGGAAACAGAGGCTAAAAGAGTGTAAGTGATGTGGCTAGTGGAACCAGGTCTGAGCTTTTTCACAGAGACCCCACCCCACCAGATACTTGTCAGCAAAGTCTCAAATGCTGTCCCCGTAGTACAGCGCTGGTATTCCCGAGTCCTCCGGGAGGTGTGTGGAAATTCTGTGCTCCGCCTCCTTTGTCTGGGATGGCTGGCCAGCTGACCCAGTCCTACAGTGGGAGGATGAGTTGGGAGGTGGTGGGAGCACAGAGGAGGTTATGTCAGGAAAGTCTTTCCAGAAACAATAGGAAGAAAACTCCAGTCTTTAGGAAAAATAAGTCTAATGTCTTGAGTAGAAAAAGATTTTATAGGTCTGGCCATAGAGCTTGCCTCTGTGGACTTTGCTGCCATCTCCTGATTAGCAAATACATTTATATTTATATTACGTATATTTTATTTATTATACACACACACATGTATATAAAATCCTAAAAATTCTCGATGATTTCTATTAATCTTAAACCCACCATGAGTGCACAGCCTCTGGGAGTTGGCTTCTCGCTGCCTGGCAGACCCCACAGTCATCCTTCAGGTTCCTGCTTAATTCTCATCTCCTCTCTGATGACCCCCTTCCCCATCCTGGAAAATTGTTCTTTCATCATTTGAGCACTTACTATGTCCAAGATACTGGTCTCAATTCCAGGGATCTAGCAACGGACAAAACAAAGAGTCCCTGCCCTCATGGAGCTTATGTTCCAGCAGGGAAGACGGACTATAATCAAGCTACTTAATAACGCAGCGCCAGGAGGGGATGAGGAACTAAGAGACGGTAATAAGGAGTGTTGTGCATAGGTTGTTGTTTTGCAAAGGGACGGTCAAGAAAGCCGCCGTAGGAAGGGGATGTTTGTACAGAGACTTCGAGTGAGACAGAGTTACCCTGTGGACATCTAGGAGGAAGTGACCCAGACAGAAGGAACAGCACGGGTGAGGGCCCCGAAGCAGACCGAAGAAAGAACAAGGAGGCCAGTGCGATGCGGCCAGGAGGAGAGGAAGATCGGGGTGGGCACCAGTCTTGGAGGGTCTTGTCAGCCATTCTAAGGGCTTAGGCTCTTGCTCAGAGAAATTGGAAACCACTAGTGGGATTAATCATACCTTCTCGTAGTACTTCTCTTGTCTTGGTGCATCTGTCACAGAATTAACCCCCTTTATCTCTTTCTCACCCATCTTCCCTTTGAGACATGAATAGCAGGACAGAATCTGATTCATCTCTGTATTCCCTGGGCCCAACAAAGCACTTAGTAAATGTTCGTTGAACTGAACTTGAACCAAATGGCAGGTAACAACTAGCAAGAAGCCTGGGAAACCTGAGCAAAAAGGTCTCATGAGTTGATCTATATGGTGTTTTGGCCCCCATGGGGCTTTTGGCTACTGCCCTAGCAGGCAGAGGCAGTGAAATCCTTTATAGAACCAGGGAATCTCATAGAACAAGGAACTGCAGGAGTTGGGGAGGGGATGCCCACTGCTGCTGGGGCTGCTTGCTGGCTCCCCACAGTGCCTTAGTCTTGCTCCCTAACCAAGGTGTGGCCTTGTTCTGCGCAGGCATGCCTGTCGTCCTGTCGCAAGAGGTGGAGTCTGTTCTTGTGGGCGCTGCTATTCTGGGTGCCTGTGCCTCGGGGGATTTCGCTTCTGTACAGGTATGTGAAGACCAAGGGGTGGGCCGTGGCCCCTCCCCGTCTGAGACTGTCCTTCCTCTTGACAGCAGCTCACATCTTGCATAACACACACAGGATATAATTAAGAAATGATAGGTTCCAGCCAGTGAAAGCACAAATGCTTCTAGCCTCAGACATATTTATTGCAGTTTTTATTTGACTTGGCCTCTGTTAGTGTTGGTTGTTCTGTTTTTCTGTTGATTTTCTTTCTTTCTCCTTTAAAATAGCTCTGAAATGATTTCTTTGACATTTTCCCTTGACCATTTTCCTTTTAGCAAGTGAAACAGGTAAGGTTCAAACTTAAGTTTTTTATGTAAATTTCAGATTTGCATTTGCTTATTTTATTTCCACCCACCATTTTCCAAATACCTTTGAGTCCTCTATCAACAAGAGACACAGATGAAAATGTTAGTAAAAAGGGAATTAAAAAGGAAAATAAGGAACAAAGATATAGGAAGAAGGAAACAACTTGGTGGCTGTGATTGAGTGTACAGTTTGACTCTGAGCTTCCTGGTAGCCAAGACAAAAAGAACACATGATAAGTTGCATAACTCCAATTTTCGAAAAGAGGAAACGTGCTAGTTTCTTGTAGGAGACAGAGCTTTTCCTCCCACCGATTGCAAAAGACATTTCACACATGGGTTTTATGGAGAGACTTACAGGCTTACAGAAAGGTAGAGAAGCAGCCTAGATAGATGTTAAGAGCACAGGCTGCGTGGAATCAGTCTGCCTGGGCTCAGATTTTAGTTTGACTGCCTACTAGCTCTGTGACCTGACCATTCTTCTCTCCGCTCCATTTTTTTATCTAGAATAATAATAAATAGCACATTATGAGTTCTTTCCCTGGATCAGGAATGTACATTTAGTCCCACAACGTTTCTATTATTCCCATTTTATAGTCGAGCAACTTGAGGCATAAGTTTGCCTAAGTTGAAACAGCCAGTAAATGCCTGAACAAAGAAGTCTGGCTCCCAAGTCTCAGCTGAGAGTTCAGGAAATATTTGTTCAGCTAAGCGTCAGAGAATTTAAATGACTTGCCCAAGGTCTCAAGGTCAGGACTACAAGCCAGGTTTCTACCAGTTACTCAGTAATTTACTGAGGCCCTCTTATGTACAAAGAACTATGCCAGGCGCTTTTCATATGATCTTCCTAATACAACAACATACATGGGCAACAGAGATCCAGAAAGGTGACAGAACTTAAGGGTACACTGTTAAAAGCAGACAGATGCAAAAGTCTGATTCTAATGTCTGTGCTCTTTGTACCACATTTGGGGAGGTGTAGTATACTATATACTGCCCAAGCCTCTGGAAATGATGCCTATGAACTATCCCTTCCAAGGATTGAATCCATTCATGAATGTTAGTGGATTTTAACTGAAGTTTTTAAACAAAGATGGTAGAGTTAAATTCTTAACTTCTGGATTTTCTGAAACTGAGAAACATCACAAGGAGATATTTATTTATTGTTGAAATGTCAGTGGCTTACCAATTATTATTCTAACATTATCAACTTATGAAGATTTTTTCACAACTAGATGCTTCGCCCTTTCTGGGACAAACTGTTATTGCTAAAATGAAATAATAGAGATGCTTGCAAAGGCCCTGCATAGGTTACATCACATTATAGACAACGTTTTTGTCCTCTCAAAATTCACATGCTGAATGAAGCCCTAACTTCCAATGTGATAGCATTTGAAGGTGGAGTCTTTCGGAGGTAATTAGGGTTAAATGAGGTCATCAGGATGGATCCTCATGCTGGGTTAGCGCCCTTATGAGAAGAGACACCAGAGAGCTGGTGCACACATGCTCTCTAACTCGCTTACATTCTCTCTCTCTTGCTCTCTGTCTTGCTCTCCCCCTTTCTCTGCCATGTGAGGCACAGCAAAAAGGTGGCCCTTTGCAAGCCAGCAAGAGGGTTCTTACCAGAACCTACCATACTGGCACTTTGATCTTGAACTTTCAACCTCCAGAGCTACAAGATAATAAATTCCTATTATTTAAACGCCCAATCTGTGGTATTTCATTATGACAGCTCAAGCAGACTAAGACACCTCATTTACTTTTGACAGTCTTCCTGCCTGCAAGATAGATGTTTTTATTCTTGTATTATGTATGAGGAAACCAAAGCTCAGAAAGGTTTTCAGTAATTTGCCCAGAATTACAGTTAATAAGGGACAGAAGCAGAATTGGAACCAAGGTTTCTCTGGGTCTGTATCCTATCCCGATTTTCATTCTTTTCTACTTTGTCCTGTTTTTTTCCTTTTATCTTAAAATATTTTTTTGGCTTCTTAAATGTTTAAAGGTTTATTTTTCGAAATGTTATTGGTCACAAATTCAGAGATAGTCTGAAACCCGAACATGTAGAGTAGTATGACAAGATGGGATAGTTCCATCAAAGGCTTCATACCATGACCGATGGCACCTCGTTGATATCTTAGTCAGACTGAAGGAAGTTTCTATCTCCAGGAGGATTCCACTCACAATTCCACATTGACATCTTCATTACATGTGATTTTCTACTAATCTTTTGGAACAGAATCTAAGATATGGTGCATCAAATATTGGCATTGGTGACTTGAATAGCAGCTGTGAGGCACACATCTGAAAGACAAACTCATGTCTCCTATTCAACCCAAGGATATTACCTCTTCTATCTGTTTTGGGGAGATACTGTAACCTAGTAAAGACAGCCCCAGCTGGGAGAGATCTGTGATCTTATCTGTCCTCAAATTCCTGAGAGAATCCATGTGGTATTGACTTCCATGCTTACTTGTTGTATATCCTCAGACAATGCCACCTGGCCTCTCCAGATGCTCCTTTTATTTATTTCCTTTTAAAAAATATTTACAAAGAATTGCCATTCATGTGAAGACTGTTGAGATGAAGAGCCTTTGAAAGCTCTGATGACCTCCATGAGCCCTAGGTATAATTATCAACATTGTTCTAATGATTATGTTTGGAACTGCTTTGGAAATATAAATGCACATAGACTTGGCTTCATTCACCCCTTTCCAGAAAGACCTGGCCAACCTGTGTGCCCTAGGCTTAGGGACCAGCTCAGGGTTGTGGCAAGTGGAGTTGAAACAGAATTGCTTCCTCCCTGTGATTCATAATTTTCAACCTGAACTTCAATTTAGTTTTTTCTTGGAACTTCAGAGATCCTATCTTGGTCTTCAGGGTGTCTGCCACTCCTTTCTTTAAGAAAACTGAGCAATTCTTGCCAGAAGGTCAATGATTCCAGCAAACCAGATGTTTTGTCTTCTAGACCAGGGGTCCCCCACCCCCAGACCGTGGACCAGTACTGGTCCAAGGCCTGTTAGGAACCGGGCCGCCCAGCAGGAGGTGAGTAGCAGGCGAGTGAGCGAAGCTTCATCTCCTTTTGCAGCCACTCCCCAGCACTAGCATCACTGTCTCAGCTCCACCTCAGATCATCAGGCATTAGATTCTCATAGGAGCACCAGTCACTGATGCCAAAAAGGTTGGAGACCACGATTCTAGACCACACATCTGGTGGTTGGATGGATGACTTCACTTCTTATCTAGTTGTGCAGACTTCAGTAGACCAAGCCAGAGTCTTCTCCTCCACTGTGAGGAAAAGTCTAGGAAGACTCCAGAGGACCCAGGCTCCAGACCTAGGGAAGAAGCCTGGGGAGACAGGATTTCCCAGTTTCCTAGGCCCATGAATGGATGTTTTATCAGATGCAGGGAGAGGGACAGTGGATGGAATTTTCTGAAAGCCATTGCTATTCCAAATTTTGAAACCTGCTGACAGTTCCAAACTTCTACTTCCTGTTCTTTTATCTGTTCATAGTCTCATTCTCGTAGTTTCTTTCTTCCCCTTGCCCATTCCAGCAGTGCCTTCCCTTAGACATCTAAAGTCTCCCTACTGTTTTCTTTTTAAATTAGGATCTCACAGAGGGTACTGATATAGCCATCCATCTTCACTAAAGAGTAGAATGATGAATGACATCTTGAATTATCCCTCTCCAGAAATGGTATTCTTGTTTTAGCAGTTTTAAAACTGTGTCTCCAGTAGACAGTTTGACAAGAATCATGTCATGGTCGTCTTTACACTGCAGCTTAATCAATAAAATGGAATCAAACCACAGGTATACCACTGGTAAAACTTCAGCTGTTGAGTAGGTGGGAGGGGATGCAAGGAAGAGAAGCTTCCTCCCTCCTTTTATTGGTGGGAGTATAGAATCCAGACAGTCTTGACCTCTGTGACCCTCTCATCTCTCCCCTTGAAAGTCACCCATCACTCCCTTGGCTATCAATGCACTCCAAAGTTATCTTCTCTAATTCTGAATATCCTGGAAAGCAAAACATTACAATTAGAAGTTGGGAGCATCCCATAATACTTATGTAGGCTCTGGACCCTAGAAAATTAACCAACTGGAAAAAAAAAAGTTTATGAAATAGCAACGTGCTTACATTTTCTAAGCACAAGCAGTAGAGAGGTTCTAAGAAATGTAAAGGAGTCGTAAAACAAGAAACTGGTTTCAAAATGTTGTGAGAAAAAACTCAATCAAATGGCAAAGAAGCAGAAACACAACATGGTTTTCTACTTTGCTGCCTTCAGGCCACTGAGGATATCGTGAGCTTTCTGCCATTTCTTATGAGACAGTTTTTTTTTTTAACAAGACTATACAAAACAAGCTCTAATTCTAATAGTGTTATTTACCTTGACGCCCGCCTCTACCCGACTCCTTTCCCCAAAAAAGCAGTGAAGGGAACATCTGAAACAAAAATCAGCAAAAGAAGACAGTGACAAAAGATTAAAATGAATTCAGCAATCAACTTAAGGCAAGTAACAATGTAAAGAAAATAAGCCCTAGGAATCAACCAATTCATCAAACCTTCCTCCCACGGTGTGAGGGCTGCCGCCTCATAAACCATTGATTCAGTGTGCTCCCACCATCAACTTTTCCTGTCACGTTCCAGACAGACTCCTGTGTCTTGCAGACCAATACATGTAAGTGGCCAGTTGAGAGCCCTGATTACTCACTCTTTCTGTAATGTGTACCCGCAAGATAAACCATCCACTCTGACCACTGTGGTCTGCCCTCAAGGTCAGTCCTTGCAGACATCTTCATTGCTTAGTTGAAAGCTCTCCTTCTATTCTTTTTCATGAAGTTTACTTCATTTAGAGCCGGCTCAATGCATCACCTATTAAGTCCTTCAGAGCCTGTGATTTTGTATATGATATGATACATTTCCATTCGGTTTTATTTTGTAAGAGTCAACTTTTTGTGATTTTTTAGTTCTGTTTGGCTGTCACTACAAATACCAGATTTACAATTGCAAAGTAAAGCTGATTATCATGACTTCGGTTTCTGGAGGTTTATAATGAATGCTCAAAAATATGAAACCATCCCATTTTTGAGTACATTCAATCAGAATTTGCTTTTTTTTTCTTTTCTGGACTACAATTAATAATTCACATTCATCGAGAAAAAGAAAACTCAGTTAAGCTGAAAGAAAAAGAAGTATGGGCTACTACCCTAAAATAACCAATCTTTAAGATTCTGGTTGCTATTCTTTTGGTCTTTTTAAACATGTTTTTAAATCATTGTTCACTTTTTTAAATTACAAAAATGTATTCATACAATCCATACTGTTTTATAACACTTACCCCTACCCCAAAACATATAGTAAACATCTGTATTTATTGTGTTTATGGGCTGCACAATTTTCTACCCTATAGACTATATGAGGTATTTCACCAGTCCCCTGTTTTGAATATTTAGGTTGTCTCTATTGTTTTAAAAAAGGCTGCAACTGACATCTCTGTAGCTAAGTTTTTGCACACACCCTAAATTATGCCCATAAAATACATTGTGAGTATAATGGTTTGTCAAAAGTTTTCCTTTTAAGATTTCAATACATATTAATACTTTATATTCCCACCAGTAGTATATGAAAATTCAGGACTTACACTTCTTATGTACAAAGAGTCTTTTGCTGTGAATTTTAGTTTGGTTTAGCTTATCCCCAGACCTCTTATAATCCTATTCATTTCACATATGGTCCTGATATTATCAACTTTTTTTAGCCACCTTTTGCCCTTTGCTGCATAAGCATGTGTTTCTGGAGATGTGAGATTCTGGTTTCTAATTAAATAGATTCAGATTTCTGATTGAATTTTCGGAGTGTCCTGTCCCATATGTCAGTGCCTCATAGAAAGTCAATAGAAAATTCTGGATTGGTAATTAATAGTCTAAAGAAGGATTAAATTAAGAATGTGATGCTGACCCTAACATTCATTATACTTATTGCCACACCTGGTTAACAACAATACATTCATACTTTTCCAGAATTGTTCCCTCTGAAAAACAAATAAAGCAGCAAATCTAGGTTCTGTTTAATTGTAAATCTCTTTGTTTCAATCTATTCTGTAGAATTAGAATCAGGGATGTCCAAGTCAAAACATTAGCTCAAATTTAGAATTCTATTTTCAGGAAATGTCAATATATAAGATATATAACATTTGACTCTCCTGTTCATTACAGGGTGATCCAGGCACAGGGCCTGTTACATGCCTGTTACTTCCCATCCCTTGTCTTTCATAGAATCCTTACAGCAACCAGTAGGTCTTAACAGTCCTCACCATGCACATGAGGAGTCTGAAGCATGGAGAGGTCATGTAACCTTGCTTGATACAAAGCCCATACTTTTTTATTCCATCAAACTATAAATATATATCCATTACTTGGGAATGTCATAGATTCCAATATGGCAACTCAACTGCCCTTTACAGAGTGGTGTGGTTTATAGACAATATCAGCTCCACACATTTCTCAGCATTGCTTGGTTGAATATTGAATATAGAAATAAAAATAAGAAATGCACTCTCTTTGATTTGGAAATTTTCTAATTCTTTTTATACTGTGCTCACCAGTATTGTTTTGCTTTATTTGCTTTTAATTATAACCTGCCTATTTGTTTTTTATAGAGGTGAATATAAAAAAAGTACTTTAATTAAAAGCTTTAATTAAAAGACAATTTTTGTAGTATTGTAATTAACATGGCTAATGAAATTGTAATTAACATGGCTAAACTTAGGCTACTGAAATTTTTCCCAAATACCCTTCTCCCCTTGAGGTTCTTACTCAGGAACTTAAGAATTGTGCTATTATAAAAGCAAATATGGCCAAATATCAACTGAGTCCTTTAGAAACTTAGAAGGGTTACAGAACTGTATTTCTAAAATAAAGTTTACCTAACTCCTTGACTTCATTTTGTTCAAGACAACATTTTATGATGGTGAAGATATGAAAAATATGTAAGATCTTTTCACAGAAAGAAATGCTTTTAAGTAATTAATTCTTCATCCTATTTATCATTTATGCATTTACGTTTCATTAAAAAAATTCCTTATTGGGAATGAATAGGTTGGGTATTTTATTCCTTTATACTAGAATAACTCATAGATAGAGAATCCATGCTGTATAAGCTTAATATTCAACACAGTAAATTAAGCTATGGAACCAAATAAGAGATTAGGAAAGACAAGACCTTTAGTTAAGTCAAAATATTTTTGTGATTGGAAAGAAAAAGCCCTGAAAAATGACTACACACACACACACACACACATATATACATACCGCACACTATTGGACAAAGTTTGATTCAGGGTTATGTAATGTATAGAGGTCTTACTGAAGTCTACAAAGAGTTTTGGTCAGAGCATTGAGGCAAATGATCAAGAATTATGCAAAAGGGAAAAAAATCATTATTACACTTCCTTATTGGAGGTATTTGGTTCTCTGTAGTAAACCATAAAAAAGTACAGTGTGTTCAGAAACCTAAGTGGAGTGTCTTTAATCATGCATATCAAAGAAATTTGAACATTTAAAAATTTGATGATGTTAAAAGTTGTATATAAGGAAATTTCCTATACTCTTATAATAATTTTACAAATGAGGAAAGAAGGTGAGAGAGGTTAAGTGACTTAGCAAAGCCAATGGCTAGAAAGGAATGAAGCCAGGAACCAAGGCCTAGGCTAAGATTTCAAAGCCAAGGATTGTTCAACTTAATCACATATGGAAATGGACTCTTCTGGGGCTGAATGTGATTGCCATTATTTAAAAAACGAGTATCAGAAACAGATGACTAGAATTAGGATGCATAATAAAATGTCACTGAGTTAGTCAAGGCCTCCACAGAGGGCACCCTCAAATTAAGATAATTTTAGAATTTAGAAGATGGACTGTTTATAAGATTAGGAAATTACCATGGGGGATGTGGTGCCCTGGGGTTTGTAACAGCTGGACCTGAGGAGGTGAGGAGAGAGCACAGTTACTGAAAACCTCAGAACAGAGGGCTGTGCGGAGACAACTGAGTCAGCTGGCCTGTCAGTGACCCTAGAGGAAAAGAGCTGGGTTCTTGACCCCATTCTCCTCCCTCTCTCTGATCTCTTGCAGGGTTCTCCGTTGGCTGGACTCAAAGTCAGAGAGCAAGGGTGATCTTTGGTGTAGTCTGAACAAGTGAGCCTGGCTAGGCCCAGAGAAGGGTGGGGAGGGGTCCTCAGAAGCACATGTAGATGTCCAATGCAGTCATTCAGGCTAAGGTGCTCAGGTCAGTCTGCTGACCAGGGTTCCCCTCTGAATGGTTTGTTAACAGATTTGCAAGGAGATAAGGTGGGAACGCATCAGGATGTAAATCAATTACATTTTTTTTTAACACGTTGTGCTCACCCAACATTTTATTCATAGCAGAACGTTCTCAGTGAAGGGACCAGTGTGTTTGTTCACATTCTGGGGCAAGCTTCTTGTGTCATTCTGGACGTGCCCTTTGAGTAGCGCTGATTAGACTCCACAGCTCTGCAGATAATAACAGACATGCTGGAGTCCTCAAAAGAGACTCCTTTATCCTTGCTTTCATTTTCTGCCTTACCTATGCTAAAGACAAGAAAACTAATACTTTTCTGTACCTCCTCTGAGCTGAGCACTGTGCTAAAGTAGTTTAGATATTTAATTCTTGAATATAAGGTTATTCATCTCATCTTTGTAGATAGGAAGCTGAGGCACAGAAAGTTTAAGTAACGTGCCCATGGTATAACTGCAAGTGGCAGAGCTAGCATTCAAGTCCCGATCTGACTCCAGTGTCTATGCTCTTCTTATGTCTCAACTGCCCCAGGGCAGTGCTTACCTGTATCTGACATTAATATCTAGGAAACACTGCAGCCTTATAGGGGGAATGCCTTGTTTGGATACCCATGGCTGAGTTCAGTAACAACCAAGGCATGGCTTCTTGGAATAGACACATCCCAACTCCCAAAAAATCAGCACCATTTATAGGGTCTGATGTGATTTCACTTTACAAGGCCTTTCCCAGCCCATCCAGCCAGATCAGAAAGCAAAGTTAGTTTGTTTCTAAGTGGCTCTTGTCTGTTTCCATCGCTTCTTAAACCCGAGAGATCAAGAAGAAGACAGAGAAAGAATCCATGAGAGGGATGCATTTCAGAAGTGATATTAATTGGCTGGGCAAAACAAGAGAAGGAAATAAAATAGCTGCTTCTTACTAAGTAAGGCATCTTCTTTCCTTATCTCATTAAAAATTTAAAGCACTCTTGGTTTAAGTAGGGCAAATTAGTAATTAAGTGCTATATAATCAACTTGTATAAACATAATATTGAAGGGGAGGCCAAATTAATCACTCCACAGGCTTGTTTTTCTCCCCATTAATGCACTTTTTCCTTGGGTCCTTCCTGTGATGTCAGGATGCATTTTCTGCTCACCTCTTCTGCAGGAGGTCGGGTAGGTTGTGATAGCTTGCTGACAGATGACAGTTGGCTAGATCTGGAAAAGGCATGTATCTGCGCCTTCATTCAAGCAGGTGATGAGGTTCTCTGTTTAATTCTTTAAGCCAAGGTTCATCAGCAGGAGCCTGCTATGTGACAGGGACAAGTCCTACATGGTAGCAAGACAAAGAATTATATACATCTCATACCCGTAGGGTTCCGAGTCTAGTGGGGAGGAAGTGGCCACAGACACATACAGTTATGAAAAAGTCAACGCTAAAGGTAATTACAAAGACCATGGGTTCTTGGCTTGGGCTCAAATCACAACTCTGCCACTTACCTGGCTGGGTTAAGTTACTTAATTTCTATGTGCCTCAGAATCTTCATATGTAAAATATGACAATATTATCTGCATTGTAGATACATTATCTCACAACTCATGTTGTAAGGAGTAAACATGTTAGTATATGTAGTGTGCAATAGTGTTTATTGGGTGGTGGCTGTTATTTGTTTACTGTAGTTGCTATATAATGAGATAATGGAGCAGCAGGGAAGGGGTGTCTTCCACCATCTTGAGGACTGAAAACTCCCTTCTAAGAAGGTAATATTTGAACTGGGCCATCTAGGATTAGCTAGTGATGGAGGCTGTAGAGCTGGAACTTGGGGTTGAGGGGTCTTGTGACCCCAGTTCTGCTCTTAATCTTTGTAGTGGGGTGCCTTCTCTGAAAGTAGAGGAAGGAACATGTGCCTCAGTCCTGCACAAATCTCTCTCCATTTTACCTAAAAACAGTAAATACTAGCCATAATTACTAGAGCCTCAGTTATGTGGTATTGTAGCAGCTCCCTACCAAGTATGGGGTCAGGGGGTAGAAGAGGATAAATGAGCTCAATCCACTGTGGGCAGGATAAAAAGAAATCAAATGGGACAGAAGGGAGAAAGTATCCCTCAAAGGAGTCACTTTGTTACACTCCAGGGTGATGGCTTCTCCTTGGTTTGTCAGCTGTGTGGATGAAGCGGGCCGGGCAAGGCCCTTAATTCCTCTGAGCCTCAGTTCCATAGTTAACTGACCCCACTGAGTTGCTGCAAAGATTCTATGAATGAAAGCACATTTAGCAAAATGCCTGGCACACAGAAAGTACTATTGTTATTTCATGTATTAATGTAATCCTCACAACAAACCTATGAAGTAGGTGGTATCATTGTTCCGCTTTATAAAGCAGGAAATCAAGGCATTAAAACATTGATAAACTGGCCTAAGGTCACAAAGATGGCTAGTGGTGGAACAGGTTTAAAACTCAGGTGGTCTGGCTCCAGACCCAGGCTCTGCTTATCTCCTACAGCCTGATGCTTAAGAGGCACCTAGAGCTACATTTACATATTAGATGCTTGATATAGGGCAGATGTCACTAGGTTATGTCGGGCCCTTCACTCTCTTGTGAGGAAGAAGTTCTTTCTGCTGCTTGAGGGAACGGTGGGGTTGAGCTCACAGCCGTGGTAATCTTTTAGCAGATAGGGCAGGTAGGGCAGGTGGGGCAGCCCAGCATGACTCACCAGGAATGTTCAGTCCTTGGATGCAGTGGGAATGCAGCTGCTTACACTGATCTTGACAGTTTTGCTTAGGGAAGAAAATAATTTGTTTATTTGTTTATCATTCGTATTCTACTTCCACAAAGGATTTGAAGAAGTGTATAATAAATGACTAAGCAGAATAAAACAGAAAATAAAACTCTCAAGTCAGAAACTATGTAGAAAGGAAAATACAATAACCATGTAGGCTGGAGGGGGCGGGGAGGAGGAAGGTGTCTTCAAATTTATGTCTTCAAGTGCCTGGTAGTAACATAGGAAGAGACCAGCAGAGGATAAGATGGTTTGATTCTGTGCCAGACTGGAGAATGTATACTCTGCCGAAGGACACTGAAATTTAAAGTGTTTTAATCCTGGATTGGTGAGTGCCAAGCCAAACAGATTTATGGGACAGGTTTGGCCTATGGGTCTCTGACCCATAAATAAAGGGATTACTTTGAGCTTCCAGGCAGCCAAGACAAAACTGGGAAATATGTCAAGTGTTCACAGAGTCGAAGAAGTATACCAGTTCTCCAAAGAGACCACATTTTCTCTGGTACCAAATTCTAAAATTGCCATGCCTTTAAAAACTAATCTAGAAATTGTTTCATGGAACTTTCACAGAAGCTGCAGAAGAATGCATCGTATGCTACCTTGTTAAGAAGCCAGAGCATGATATTGAAATTTCAATTCTGGTTAAGGATCACCTGGGTCTATAAGTTTCTGGAGATGTCATTTGTCCTTGGAGTAGAAGTGAGAATACGCAGCATATAGATAGATGACATGTCTCTTCACCTCTCTTCCCTGACTATCCCTCCCTCAGCCAGCTTTGCAAACAAAGCTGTGTCGCTGACCTAGAAGTGTCTTAGAGGACCTCAGTACTAAAGCTTTTTACCCGCCTGGCATCAGGGAAGTGCTAAAATGAAGCACCCATCAATTGAGAAGGGCAACAGATGTTGAAGCATATCAAATGTCAGTAAACAGCAAGCCTACAGAGGCCACTGGACTTGGCATCCTCTTAGCAAAAATACCCTGTTGCCTTCAAGAGGGAACGCCATGGACCTTTATAAACTACATTAAGTGATGTACTCGTTTTTTAATCTCTACTTTTTTTTAAGGGCAAATTTAATGCTTACAGAGTGTTCTAGGCTTTCAGCCCTGGAAATCTGGTTCTTCAAAATATCCTCCCAGTAATTTTGAAAAGTTTTATGTTCAACTTATCTAGCACCCTCCCTTTTACTGTTAACTGTATGACTCATATTATAAGTAATAAACAGGACCATAGTTAAGAGCATAGACTCTGATATCACATAAATCAGGGTTTTAATCCTGAGGTCAAATGCTATAGCCGTGCATTAGGTCAAACCTTTCTAAGCTTGTTTCCTTATTTGTTAAAAATAAGACTATTAAGAATATGTACCTCAAAAGATTGGTGTGAAGATTAAATTAGATAATATGTATAAAATATGTACCATGGTTACTGGTATGAATAAGCTGTTATTGAGTTATACAAAATTATAGCAATATTTATGTCGGTAACTACCATTGCTGTTAGCTGGCTATCAATCATATGCTATGCTAGTGCTTTACATGTACAGATATCGCCATAAATCTTTACATGTGTACATGTAAAGATAGCTGGGCCTGTCATTTGCCTGTTTGCTCTCAGATGGCTTATTCACCCATCCTCTGCTATGTATTACACTTCCCAGGCTCCCTTGCAACTGGCCTCTGGGTAAGTTTGGCCAATGGGAGATACAGGTAGAAGATCGATGTGCAGACATGGGGGAGAAGTCGGGTGATTTCTCCCTTCACTACAGTAGCAGCCGCATCTCCTATGTGATTCCAGCTCTTAGCCTCTCCATTTCAGGTTCCAGTTCTGGCCACTCAGCCCTTCTTTGGTTTCAGCTCTAGCCTGACATCTCTAGCTCCTGGTCACACCACAGCCTTTTGTTGTCCCTTGATCCCTAAAAAGGGAGCAGCTTTCTGCTGTTGCTGATCTCTGAGTTGCTTCAATATCACCTATCTGGCTTCTTGGTTTCTTCTGTCACCTCGAAACCTATTTCTTGTATTAAATTCTTTCTGTTGAAAGACCTAGAATAGTTTCTGTTCTCTTGACTGGACTCTGGTATGGTTGCTTTTAATATTAAAAGAGAAGTCGGTCCTTATAGTGAATTCACTTCCCCTCCTTGCTCCCTATCAAAATGAGCTAGGCCAACTGGAGAAGAGGTAGCTGGTTATCATGGAGAGCAGTTCACTTTATCAAAGTGAAGGCCAAATGACAAGAAATTAACCTAAGCATCTCTAGTGAATATCCAACTCTGAGTTAGGCATTGAGGTCAGTAGCTTTCCATAGCTTACCACCTTTCTAAGGAGACAAGACTTGATTACAATTCAGAGCCAGGCACATTTTAAGATAGTATCTAGTAAAAGGAAATAGAAACTTCTCTTTCTTGAGCTGGAGTTATGGAACATTTGCTATTCTAAGTGAGTCACTATAGTACGTGTGTGATTATTCTTGTCCTTCAAATGAGGAAATGGAGGCTCAGAGTCACACAGCTATTAAATGGTGTTAGGAGTTTAACTTAAGTCTATATGTCTCGGAGTCTATTATGTTTATTAGAGACTTAGATCTGTTGCTTAGTTTTCCAAGCTTCCTGTTTCAAAGTAGATAGTAAAAAGGCTGCATTCATAATTCCTATAGTTTTCTTCTGGAGGTTTCTTTATATAAATAATATTTAACTTTTCTTAACTTTTATAATAGGTTTATGTGGAAAATTTATTGTTTTCATTTTTAAAAATGAGGAAACAGACGTAGAAAATTAAAATAACTTACCCAAGGTCATACTTGGTGTTAATTTTCAAGCTGGAATTGGAATGCAGGTTGTTGTGTCCCCAAGAACACATTGTTTCTACTGGTGCCATCAAAGTACTAGATTATATGGCATAGGGCCAAGCGTTTTTTACAAATTAAAAAAATAAAAAAGCAAACAAACCCAGGTACCCCACCTTCCAGGAGCTGACAGTCAGGCTGCATAAATAAAAACGAAGCAACTTGAAACCAGAGAGTGCCATTATATAATCTACTGTCTGGTAACAGCTACAAGCAGAAAGGAGAAGCGTGGTTCTATATAATAAGTGGGACTTGAAATGTGAACTTAGGACAAGCAGAGAAGCAGCAGGAAGAGGGCTTTTCAGATAAAGGTGCTAGTGAGAACAAAGGAATAAATGTAAACAGAAAGGGGAGCAAGTCCACTCCTGGGAAGGCTCCCAGTTTTGCTCCCTGGGAAGGCAGCAAAAGAGAAAGCTGGATGTGTAAGGACTACAGTTGGTTGGGGGTGGGGGTTGTTAACTATAAATAGGTCAATTGGAAATTTGATCAGGAGTCTTGGAAGGATCCTTTGCCTGACATCCCCTGACTCTGTCTATTGTTTTAAAAATATATATCATAGGCTAATAGCCTCACTTTTTAAAAATCAACAACATTAAGTGCTTCTTGGATGATAATACTGCTTCCTGCTTAAGAAAAATCACCTGTAAATTAATTCAGCCTAGGAGTAATAACAAAGGTTTATATACTTATTTCCAACAGTTTTGAAGAGTCCCCGAAATAGAAGGGAAACACTCTTTAACAGCCCCTGGAAAGCTATCTTATTTCACTAGAGCGCATTTGTGTGTAGCGTGTTGTACCATATCAAGTTTGAGAATTTCTGGATAAAGAAGGCAGCTTCTGAGACAATGGCATTGAGATATGAGAAGCAAGCAATCCGCCTCACACCAGCTCAAAATCTTCCTTCTCTTCCCTCCATCGCACCCTCCCTGTCAATTGACCCTTGGCCATGAGGAGCCTGTGTGTTGGATGGAGCAGATCAGAGTGAAATTCTTACCAAGCTGGCCTTGTCAGTTTCACCTGTCAGCATCTCTGATGAGGAGGGATCCTGACAGACCAGACTGGTTTAGACAATTGGATTACAGCAGTTGTCTTCATCTCCACAAGACTAACCACTGCAGATGCCGGAGAAGAAATACATAGACAATCCTAAACTGAGAATTCAAGCAAGTGCTTAAATAGCAGGCTTTAGTGAGTCCAGCAAATTGTAGTGTGGTGGGGAGCTGGGACCCCTCTCTTCGAGGGGCTCCCAAAACTGATAGCAGAGGGGATTCATGTAGTATATACCAGCCACAGTTTATACACTTTCTGTGTATTAAAGTTACTTAATCCCCACAGTGATCTCATGAGGTCCTGATATTAGTTGCACTTTGCAGACAAGAACACTGAATCACAAAGAGGTTAAGTACTTTCCAAGGTCACATAGCCAGTAAGGTAGGAACCCAGACATTCCGACCCTCTGGTCTGCTCACTGAGATAATGCTGAAACCCATCTGTAAAGTTGGTTTTGGAAACTCTGCTTGGAAAGGCCTACCTCTATACTCTCCTACTGCCTGCGCTTATCTCTAGGACTGCCTGTAGATGTTTCAGTGTGTGCTTGCCCCACTCCAGTGTGAGCTTCCAGGTAAGGGTCCAAGTCGGCCTCCTCCTTACCCAGTAGTAGGTGCTAGATAAATGTATGTTGTGCCAAACTGGAGCTGAAATTTTACAGACACTTTGTGGTCTTCCTGGAGCTGGCTAAAAAGGCAGCCACTTGTGGGCGGTTACACAGAAAGTCGGCCACTGAAAGCAACAGTGCCGCTGTGGATGGGTGTGGACTGAACATTTTAACAGGTAAAAGCAAGAAATCTACAACTTTGGGCCTCAGATTCCTCATCTTTAAACTGAAAGAATCAAGTCTGGTTTTCAGAAAATTTAAAGGAGTGAAACACTTAGGAAGGCAGTGTATGAAACAGAGAGAAGGTTATTTCACGATTACCCTGTTGCTCCCTCCCTTTCTCCACAATGTGGCACCTTTGGAGGGTCTCTGCTGAGCATAAGAAGCACTGGGCTAGATTGTTTCAAAGGAAATAACCCAAAATATGTTAAAATAACTACTACTAATACTTAATAATACAAAAATAAAATAGCTTCAAATGGGTGATCCCGGCCATTGAGAAAGGTAGGTTTGAGGGCTCTGCGCCTGTGTGAGTCCTAGATGCTCAGTGCACCTAAAGAAGCTGTCGGCTTGGCCTGGTTGTGTACAGGTGGGGAAGCTAAAGCCTGTGGGCCTCATCCTCCTCGTCTGGAAACAGGCTCCATGGTATGGCACCAGCAAATTAGAAATTCTATCCGGCAACTCTTGGAGATTGATTTTCCGTCTAGGGATCTGACCTCTTGCTTTACCAGCAGAGGGGATCAGACTTCTGGGAGGAGTCAGTGGGCAAGCTCTCTGAAAGGCCTTGCCTTTCTTTTTCTTTTTCATTCTTTTTCAACTGTACATTTCAAAGGGAATTTCTGATTACACTGGGGGCTTAACACCACCAGTTTGAATCCTCCTTGACACTTAGAGCATTGAGATATCCATGCCACCCCCCCATAATCAGTGCTTTGTGCTAGAAGATTACTGAAGATTTAATTCCATTTATGTTACTGGATTTATACAAAACCCCTTTAGAGTCACGAATGAATGCCCCATTTCCTTTACTTTTGTCAGTTTTTACAGACCCCTCATGTGACTGCCTCGAGGATAAGAATCTTGCTTTAGTTAGTTCCATATCTCTAGTGTCTAGCATAGAGATTGAGATAGAGTAGCTGCTTGGTAAATATTTGTGCATTTATTCAACAAATATCCCCCTACGTACATAGATGAGCAAATTAACCGTAGTCCCAGTTGTCATCGCTTTTACAGTTGAGTAGAAGAGAGAGTTAAAAATAAATAAATAAATACAAATAAATATATATTGTGTTAAGGGCTATAAAAAAAAATAACAATTTCAATGGAAGAACAAATTAGAATACTTGATAAATGACTGAAAGTAAAATGACCCCAACTCCCAATCTTAAATTTCTGTCTCATCTCTCTGTAAATAATAATTATTGCTATTATTTTAATGATTACAACTGTTACCATTTATTGTATTCCCATTGCATTCCAAGCTCTGTGCTAGCACCCTTCTATTTATTACATCAAATTTTCCAGATAACCTTGTCAGTTAGGCTTTCTTATACCTTATTCCATATGAAAAAAACAAGGCCCAGTGAAGATAATTAACTTGTTCACCTGATAAGTGTCAGAGATGAAATTTAAGTCAAGTTGATCCAACAGAGCCTCTTCTCTGAGCAAAAGGGGGAAAAAAATCCAAAGATTATTGCCAAGGATCCAACAGGGTTTCCTGGTTGAGGAACACTCCATCATACCATGTGGCAAAAGGTTTGGTTATGTTAGGTGATAGGATTAAAAAAGACAAAACTTTGCTGGAGAGGGAGAGGGAAAAGGAGGAAGATAGTGTTCTTGAACTGGCCATCTTATCAGCCTAGCAATAATAAAACCATCACCATGGTAACAGGAACTCTAATTAATGGCAGATGTTGAGTCACTTTAAAAACCACACCAACAGAATGCCGAGATGGTGCCGTAAACCTCTCTCCCCTGCCACAGCTGGAATAATCATGCTACGGTCTTAGAGAGACCCATCTTTCAAGGGTGGAGCAAACTCTGGACTTGGCATCAGAAAATTTGCATCTGAGCCCCAAATCTACCCTTTCTGAGCTCTTTTGCCTTGAGTAATCAGTTCATCAAAAGTGGAAGGTAGTTATTATTTTGTATTATTATTAGTACTACTACTACTAGTAGTAGTAGTAGCAGCAGCAGCTTTCTGAGATTCAATTTCAAGATCTACAAAATGGATAAGTAATGTCTAAAGCATTGTCAGGAGATTTAAATAGAATTAAAGATGTGGAGGTGCTTAGTAAATTATAAAGTAACTCACAAATAAAAACTATTATTAACAGCAGGAAGGCAGCCTGATGTGGTAGAGGAGCTTGCTTTGGAATCAGACAGACGTGGCTGTATACTTACTGCTTCACTTAAACACTCAGAGCTTCTGTTTCTTAATCAGTAAACTTTCTTAGTATAAATCTATAAAATGCTCTACCTATCTTCCAAAACATCTTATTTAACCTCTGTGCACTTCAGTTTCCACCTCCGTAAAATGAAAATGACACTAGCACCTCCCTCATAAGGTGGTTGTGAGGATTAAATACATTAGTACAGGAAGGACAAACAATGCCAAGCACCGTGTGCCATAAATTTTGATGGTGATGGTGGTGGAGGAGGAGGAGGAGAAAAGGAGAGAGGAGGGAGAAGAAGAACAATTGCAATGATGTTTATGCATAGAAGTGTGAAAGCTCTGAGGTGTGATACAGATGAGGACATTTGTAGTCTCTGTCAAAATACTTTTGGTCAGTTCCTGGACTGGTCAGCTCATTCATACATCTACTAGTTTTCTCAAAGGTTCTATTGTTTATGTCACCTTTTTTGTCCAGTTCTGTATGCTTGTCTCTCCTGATTCCTAGCTATGCAGTTTAAGTGGAAGAAGGAGACCCAGAACAAAGAATTGATAGGAACCATAAAAAACATTTGCTCAGAGCCTAAGTTCTCTATAGGTGAGGATTTCCCAAACATGTCTGTTGGTATATTCAAACATATTCCTGGAAATAATTTGTTTGGAAATTGCATGTTTAGTTAACTAGATATCTTTATAGCAAGACTTCTTATGAGACTTTAATACGTAAATACGTACAGTGAATTTCCTGGGTTGTGGAAGCATATAGAATGTAGTCTTTCCCAAATTTACTTAACCCAAAAAGTAGTTTTTCATGGAACATCTAACTTTGCTTAAATTTCAAGGACCAAACATTGGGAAATTCTGTTATAAGCCCGTGGTCAGGACCATCAACCATACAAGTAATATGAAAACTCCTGTCCATCCTCCCGTTAATTCATGTGTCCATTTAACAAATTGGAAGAGCACCAATACTGTATTTGGCAGAGAACTGTGTGCTAGATGGTAGAGAAACAACAAGTAAGACCAATATATTTCCCACCCTTTTGGAGCTTTTGTGGGCCTGCTGCAGTAAGGGAGAGATTGCCTGGCAATTTCAATACAGTGTGACAAGTGAACAGAAAGCACGAGGTGCCATAGTACCAGGCGCAGGGGTTTCATATCCAGCTTGGTGGGTCAAAGAACATTTCCCAGAGGAAGTAACTTCTAAGCTGAGATCTACGGGAACAATTAGAGTTTTGTAAAACATTTATAACGCACTTTCCATGCACTGGCATATTGCCTCCTCACAGCAACCTTCCTAGTTAGATACAGTGAGAGTGGGAAAAGCTGTCATGACTGCCACTTAATGAGCTCCTACACAGGTTAGGCACTGCGCTAGGCATTTTATTCACTATAGCCTTTAATCTTTATAACAATGAGTAGTGGCCTTAGTTTAAAAATGAAAAGTTGAGGCTCAGCTTAAGGTTTCACAGAGCTTCACATGTAGTTAGCACAAAACCTGGACTTAAACTCTGATCTGCATGATTCCAAAGTGTCTCCCATTGTCCCGTGGTCCACCATGCTGTGTCTGGATAGTGGCTCATCTGTGACAAAGTTTGCCCCAGACTGAGAAATGTAGAAAAGTAAGCAGAATGTCATAAATGTTTTTCTTCTTAAATGATTTATTATCCTGACTAGTATACTTCCCAGTTGGTTGGTGTAGAAAGTCCTGTGCTTTTTTTTTTTTTACATTACATTGTTATGAGAATATATATTTTTTATTTTGAGTTCTTACTTGGCAAAATAAAAATTTTTTTAACCCTATGCCGGTCTCCAAAGTAATTTGGCAGGGTAATTTTGACATCTTGGAAATATTCTCTCTGCAATTTTAAAACTCTAAAGATGGGAGGGATTTTGACCAGCACATTGCTCTGGGGTCTGTTGGTTCAAACTTGGGTGAGTGACTAAATTCTACAGGCTCAAATGGCTAGTAGCCATAAGTAGAGATAAGGTAGGATAATGTGGCACCTCTCATAATGCACACATACACCAGTGGCACTCAAAATGATTTTAGCTGGCACGTGGACAATCTTTTTCTAATAGTTATATATTTATCTTACCATATATTAGGAAAAAAAAAAAACATAACCAGGACCAAACCTGAGTTTTTATGGGCTTTTTTGCTTAGAGCAAAGCAATTTTTAAAAAGAGAGAAAGGAGTTTATTCAGAATTTAGAAAAATATGACATAATACTACAGGTAGTACTCGTATGTGGAAACAGTTGTGAAGATGGTAAGTGAATTACTAAAATTTGTGAAGTAATAATATGTGCGAAAGTGTCTTATGCATGGCAGGCCCCAGTAAATGCTTCCTTCCTTTCAGATAAACCTGGCTAGCAAGTGGCAGAGCCCACGACTATGCCTCAGTCTCAGACTCCCAGTCCAGTGCTCCTTCCAGGATACCCTTAACTCTCTACTTCTTGTCTGCCTTCTTCACCCTGCATCCTTCCTTCCTCTCTGTGCTCAACTCCTGGGGAAAATGTAGCGAGTAGGTATTTCAGAAGTGCCTGAAGTATAAATGAAGCATACCCAACAGAGCAGAAAGTGTTAGCATTTGAAAAAACTAGAATCGGAATCCGAAAATTGAAAGGGCCTTCGGAGATCATCCCGCTCAGTCCTTCCTTTTTACAGCTGAGAAAGTTGAGACCTGGAAAAGGGAAGTGTTTTGTTCATGGCCAGAGAGCTCTTTGCTGGTCAAACCAGGATGAGAAGTCATATAAAACATGCAGATGTAAAAGTTTACATGTTAAAAAAAAACACACACACAAAACTGTTTCCTCCAGACTTCCTGCTTTCCAGACCAGTAGCTGGGATGTAACACAGAAGGACTTTCACTTCTACAAATCTAAAAAATTGGAAGGTGATGCTTCATACTGTGCCAGGCAAGAGAATATTGTAAATGACTACTGAGAAGGAGTTCCTGGTTGTATTCTTTCTTTTGTTTGTTTTAATTGTGGTAAAATACACATAACATAAAATGGACCATTTTTAAGTGGACAGTTCAGTAGTGTTAAGTATTATTCACATTATTGTACAACCAATATCCAGAACTCTTTTCATCTTGCAAAACTGAAACTCTATATCCATTAAACAATTCCCCATTTCCCCCTTTCTCCAGGCCCTGGCAACAACCATTCTACTTTTTGTCTCTATGAATTTGACTACTCTAAGCCCTTCATATAAGTAGACTCATACAGTATTTGTCCTTTGGTGACTGGCTTATTTCATTTAGCATAATGTCCTCAGGCTTCATCCATGTCAAAATTCCATCTCTTCCTGGTTGTATTCTTGATGCAACACAGTCTACCCCTTGTGGTCCCTGATTGTACCTATCATTGCTATGAAGACTTTGGCATGTTTAACATTTTAGTGACTTCTGGCCAGTGCGGGGAATAGCCCAGTTTTGGACGACAGTGGCAATGAGAAGCAGTATCTGAGGAGAACTCAGCTCCTCTTCCTCTCGTCTTTTGCAAGTAGGTGACAAGGGAGATGAATGAGATTGCATGCTCTGTACCCCATCTTCACCCAAAATTTCCTTCATTGCTCCTGCCCTAAGTCTTTATTCATCCATAGAGGAGTGGGGATGTGGCGGTTAGAGGTTTAAAAGAGTGGACTTTCAAGTAAAAGAATCTTGGGCTCCAGTGTAACCTCTGTAACTTATTAAATGTATGATCGCGAATAATGTGACGAACTTACCAGAGCCTCAGTTGTACCATCTGTAAGTGAACAGAATTATATCTGTGTCAAAAAAAAGCTTTTACTCCCCCGCCCCCCTTTTGAGGTATAAGGTATTATTTTCTGTACTTTTCTGGATTTAAATTTAATTTATCAAATTAAAAAGTAATAATACTGGGACCTCTTCCACAGGTTTGTGTAGAGATGCAGTGTGATATTGTCTGACATTTTGGCCACTCTGAGATGTTTTGTTCCAGCCTGAGGATTTTAGGGAACTTCATGATACTGGAAAGGACAAAATGCTCATTTATTCTGCAGCTTCTGTTCATCATATATATATATATATTTTTTTTTTTTCAGCAGAAATGATTAGAACACTATTGTGGCACTTGGCTCTTTGCATCATCACCATTTCTGTCTCCCCCACTTGTCTTAACCACCCTGCCCCCAAGTTTCTACCCCTTGATCAGTGCCTAGCATAATATCCAGAAAACTATAGATGCCCTGCCTCATTAAAAAACAAGTGTTTCTTTAATGCATTTGGACTTAGTCAGCATCTGTCTGCATTCATTTGGCCAATAGCACATTCTCCCATATCTTAAGATACTCTCTTCCCACTCCAAGACCCCCTTTTGGCCTCATGGTGAAAGGTACCATTCATCCAACCCCTCAACTCTGGCAAAGATGATTTTAGCTCCTCTCTAAAGTTGGGCATTTCTCTTTGCTGAACACTTAGAATTCTTTTTTTTTTTTTTTTTTTGCTTCTGACCCTCCCCTCTCCTTTCTTTTGATAAACAGGACAGCTGTCCCAAAGGGATGAATCCATTACCTTTCGCCAGAGTTGAGTTCATTTTTCATTGCATGTTCTGTTTAAAAAAAAAAAAAAAGCCTTTTAAAAGGGTTGAGCATGCATAGAGTGTGTGTACTTAATTTTTAATATGTGTGTGCTCACAGCCAAGAGATCAGAGAAGCCTTAAATAACAATGAAACCGAACTGTACACGTTGTATGTTTTATGTGGCACTGATTCCTAAACATACTCTTAGCAGCCAGGTATTATTTAATACTTCCCCATTAATCAAGGTGCCAAATCTAAATGAAAACCATGTTTAAATATATTTAATAAGATTATAGCTTTCGGTTGAATATCAAATAACTTTTTTTCCTCTGGGCCAACCATCATTCAATATCTTATATTTTTACTCTGAATGCTAGTTCTTTTGTGCTGTCAAGCCAATCTTAATTATAAAACAACTTATACCACAACCTTTTAGCATCGCGTGGGTTTCCATTGAGTCCTTAAATGTAAATGTTTTAAAGAGAGAGAAAACAACCTTGAAGTTTTTTTTCTGGCTAAAAAATAACATGTCTGTTGTTCATGGGGTGAGCCCTTGAATTAAAAAGGAAATTAATAATTGTCATAGAGATACTAAATTGTTTGTAGCTTCTGTAATAATTGGTGTCTACCTTTTGAGCTGTTATTGCTTTTAGTGTTTTGTACTAAATGTACTTTTTATGTTATTTTTTTCTCTTTTTTTTTCTTTTGATGATTCAGGCTTCCGTTAGTTTTGCAATAGTGACACCTAGGGACTCTAAGGAACATTGCATATGCTGCTATAATATTCCCAGTACCTTTTAAAAAAGCAATGCCTATGCTCTTTGAGATGCAGCAACAAAATGCTTGTGGGTCTTAGGGTTGAAGGAGAGAGAAGGCAATGGCAGCCTGGTAAGATAGATCACTAGTTCCATCCATCAGACTTCCAATCTAGCAACAAACCAAAAAGAGCGGTAATTAAAAAATCTTTTTATAGAGAACTAGCCAACCTTGGAGTAATATATGCTGTTTTAGCAGACTGTTAAAAGTTATTAATAAAATATCATTGTATTTATTTAACATGTTCTTGTTTTAGCAGTTTAATTGCTGTTTTCATCTTTGTAACAGGCATGTCCCATGGTGACTGCAGCAAAGTGATTATTGTATGTGGTGCTTCCATTTACTATCTTGTAATAATTTCTTCTCATGTCTTCAAATGCTCTTCTCTTTTCTTTCTTCACTGTTATCTGTATTAATCCTTATAAAGTTTTATTACAGCCTTTTAGCCTATTTATTCTCTCCACTAAATTTTTTAGTATCATTTCTTCTAGTTTCTCACAGTTCCTCTGTGGTTCTATATGTCTCAAAACTTTTAATCTTTAATTAAACAATCATAAATGTGTTTATTAAATTCTTCAATTATATAAATGCTGATAAATAACTCTTATAAAACCATTTTGCACTATGTTAAATTCAAAACGGGACATAAACAAAGTGTTTATGTTTATGTCCCGTTCTGTACAAGTTCTGTGCTTCATTTTAAAAACAAAAAGTAAATCTACTACATAGCAATACATAAAATTCTTATAAACAGTTACTACCTCTGTGTCACATTTCTTTGTAGAGGAGGCAGGGGGAGGAGGACAGGCAACATTTATTGATGCTTTCTATATGCCAAGCATTGTTCAGCTCATTTGACATGAATTAACTCATTTCATCACCACGACAATATGAGACAAGAACTAAAATTATCCCCATTTTACAAATGTTCATGGAATGTTTACGAATCCCCAAAAGAGAAACTTCAGCAGCGTACTATATCAGCCTGCCACAGTTAGTGTGCAATGAAAGAGTTAAAGTTATGAATTTAATATTTTTAATTCTTTCTTAAACTTTGGAAGTCAGTTCAGGTTACTTTTCTTTTTCCCATTAACTAGCTTTCCTTTTGGGAGCTATTGCATCTCCTTCACCCTTTGATGCCTGTTTTGTTTTGTTTTTATCCTCGCTGAGTACCTTCAGCTGTGTCTCTTGAAAAGCAATGTCTGCCCTCAAAGAGTTTATATTCTTTTGGCAGGAGTCCAGTAATAGTAATTCTAGAAACAAGTAATCACAGCAAATAATATGATTTCAGGTAGCAAAAATTCTGTGAAAGAAAGTAAAGCAATGTAAGGAAACAAAGAGGGATTATAGGAAGACTGGGCATGAAGGACTAGCTGTGAGAGTGGTGGGAAACACTCTCAGGAAGGAATGTTTGAGGTGAGACTCGAATGGCAGAGAGCACAGCGAGTGCAAAGGTCCTGAGGTAGGAATGATTGAAAGTGCTGAGGAAAAGGAAAAAGACCAGGAAGGCTGGAATGTGTTAAATAAGAATTCTGTGATATGGCTCTCCTCTCTCTTTTTCCTTCCTCAGCTTTCTGACAGTCTGTTTTCTGCCGTAGACCATGGTTTCACTGAATTCAAAGAAATGGTCTGGAAAGACAGCATCCTGAGATGTCACCCATGGGAGTTGGGGGGTGGGGGGATTGGGAGAGCCACAGACAAGAGAATTGAACTGAGAAAGGTTATACTCTGTGTGCCTTCTACATATACTCACATCCCACACATTTCTATTCTATAAAGTCAGATTAAGATGAACATAAGGCAGAAGCAAAATCCCAACCATCTTGACGCAGTCATTTATTCTTCAGTGCTTTTGTAGCACAGAACAGACTTTGGTTGCACTTCACATATGTATGGTGACTCTCCTTTGTGTGTCCACCACCCACTAGACTGGAAGCTTACAGAAGGCAGAGTCTATGTCATAATCATTCTTCAGTCATTTTTCTTTCTTGCATTTATTTATTTGACAAATGTTTCTTGAGTGCCATCTATGTGCCAGTCTCTTGTGCTAGGTCTGTCTCTCTCTGTTCAGAGACACAGCTCTAAACAAGAAAGACAATCCTTGTTCTCAAGTTTCTTATAACATTGCAAAGGAGAAATCCAGTTAAATAGACAACAATAATAGAGTGTGCTCTGTGCCGTGATAAGTGTTGCACCTTACCCAGCCTTGGGGAGTCAGAAAAATGTTCCAAGGAAATGATATTTGAGCCAGGACTTGGAAGTGTTAACTAAACAACACTTTAGTTTGCGTGTATATGTGTGTATGTTGAGGGACTGAGATGAGGGGAGGGTATACAGAATTTTCGATCTTAGACAAAAATGATTCATGAACCTAGAGGTGAACTCGGCTGTGTATTGGATGAAAATGTGAATGTGAGTGAGTGAATGAATGAATGGATGGATGAATGTGTTTGTCTACACACGTGTTATAGGGGCAGCTTATGACATGGAAGTATGAAGTCAAAAGGTATTTTGTAAATTCACCTTGATATATCACTGTTCCAAATTCTTCCCATAGTTTCCCTATAGGCAGCCTCTTATGGAGACACACATCATTATCAAAAGGTTGCTTGCCTAGTTGATTATTCAGTGACATATTTGGAGAGCAAACTAAGCATTCATTTTAGGGATGGGGATGGCCTTATCAATGGGACTGGACTTTCCAAAGCCGCATGACCAGCATTCCTTTCTCCTGAACATCGCTTGTATGAGAACTATGAGATGGATGAATGATTGAAAAAAAAAAAAGTCATAACCTCAAGGCTTTGCATAGAAAGGAGAATAACTGTTTGTGTATTCTACATGCCAGAGGTAGCTTGCAGGCTTGGGAATTAGTCGGCTGGGTTCTGGTCTTTGCTCTACCATTAACTTGTGGTGTGGTACTGAGCAAGTAACAGTTCTCTACTGTACAGTGAAATGGTGCCAAGTAATGCCTAAGGTCCCTTCCAGCTCTGGAATTCTGTGTTCATTTAATTCTATCTTCTGAGAGTAGTAGTATGTATGGGCACCAGCTGGGCAGCTCCCTCATCCTTCCTGGCCAGCAGCCCTGTCCCAGATCCTCACCTCTCCAGAAGCATGCGCATCTCCGGGCCCAGAGCACCCTAAGAAGCTGTCCTAATCTGCACTCTCATGAGTGGTTTCTGGTTGTCCACCACTTGTGCTTGAATAACCATGAATAACCATGAATAACCATGCTCCTGATGTTCTTCTTCCCCTTGTGTCTGTTCTTCTAATGTGTTCCAAGAGGTAGGCTCTTCTTGATGTAGCCTTTCTTTAGATTCCACATAGGGAGCCTCTGGTCTGCCCATTTTCCCTTCCTCCCTCCTGCTCTAGAGCTATACTGCAAGCATTCAGATCCCTGCCCCTCTGCCAACCATCTGTGTCCTTCATCAAGTTTCTTAACCTCCCTTGCCTCAGTTTCTTCAACCACGAAATGTGGATAACATTTGTTTCTACTTCATAGGGTTATTCATGAGGATCGAGATAATTCATATAAAGTAGTTAGAACAGCGCCTACCTAGCACATTGTAAGAACAAAATACATTGCTGACTTCATTCTTCAAATATTTTTTGTCCCATTCTAATTCTAAAACAAGCATTAGAAATTCTGAGTAAATAGGACACCATCCCTGCCCGCAGGTGTTTAGTCCAGTACCCTTTATTAAGTGCCTCTTGTGGGGCAGACACCTGCCTAGATTACCACATGGAATCCCCACTATGGTCCAGTGGATGCTCATTCATCCCATTTCATACTCAAGGAAACTACAGCCCAGAGAAAGTCATGTGACCTTCCCTGCATCGTGCAATTAGTAAATAGCAAATTTGGAATTGCTATTGGAATCAGGTTTCTTAGACTCCAAATCTGGTGCTCTTTCCACTCTTAACCCAGGCATCACAGGCTGCCATTATATGGTTTGTTTTGAAAGGAAAAAGAAGCAATGCATGATGGCAGAGATCATAATGGGAAATAAACTCTCCTTCCCAGCGCATCCACTTCCAGCTTTCAGAAGTGGTGGGAAGGCTCATGAACCCAGCTCCCAGCAGCCCTTGCTTCAGCTCCTCTGAAAAGGATCTGTCTTTAAAAGCAAGGAGCCAGAAAAAATAATTCATACTAAAAACAAACTCTGTCATGAGTCATTTGACTTTGCTTTCCCCTGAACACATAGTTTATATCTTGGGCGAGCTAAGGCTAAAGGAACATCTGATATGTTTTAGTCTAGCACAGCCATTATTTAAGGAGTTTCACATCCAATGCATGCCCACTGGACCCCATGGTTTAAATCAAGGCTTGTGCTGATGGGCCCTGACAATTTATTGTTTTTGCTGTAGTTGTACTGGGGTGTGATTGTGTACAAATTTTATCAAGATGACAAGAATCTCTTTGGTCCAGAATTCAAGTTCTCGGATCGTGATCTAGCCCATGCGGTAGTTATTCCGAGTGAACATGTGCACCAGAGGAAGATGTATATGTACACACTCGTTCAAATGTGTGAGCACCTTTGGAAATGAGAGACAGAGAGACAGACAGACAGAGAGAATGAGGGAAAGATGGTTTCCAAATGAGCTGCTTTCCATTCCCATCAGCAGAAGAGGAAGCCTCCGCTTTGGGTCAGTGTATTTCTCAATTCTGGGCAAGCAGTCTGTAACCCAGAGTGCAAGGCAGGTGGCTCTGTCTCTGTGGCCAACTTGCTCTTCTTTAGATAATTGAAAAATGATAGGAATACACTTAGACATTGTAAAAACTCCAACAATACAGAAACAGAGAACAAAATACAAAAGGCACAAACCTCTCCTGATTACCCAGAGTAATCATTATTATACATTTTGAATGTCTTTCTAACCTTTTTAATACACACGTATGTAGAATCATATAGTACAAATTGTTATGCAATTTTTTTTTCACTTAAATTGTTCTGCAAATTTTTTTCCACTTAAAAGAAATTTGGGGAGTATGTTAATGAATATAAAGCTGCCCCATATCTATTACATATTGGTGGTAATTCCAGAGCCTGCATACATAAAAAATTATTTAACCAATTTCTTATTGATAGACATTTAGGTAGTTTCTACTGTCTAGCTTTTATAAATGGTGTTAAGGATCATCACTAATATGGTTCCTATTATACAAGTATAAAGACTTATCTCAGATACAAAAAAAAGTGGAATTTCAACTAGAAGGATTTGCGCATTTAAAATTTTATTAGCTGTGGCCAAAACATACTCCAAAAAGGCTGTCTCAATTTGTATTCCTGCCAATGGCGCCCCTGTGCCTTTGCCAACACTGGATATTGTCAATGATTTAACATTTTTGCCAATATGTTGGGCAGAAAATGACTTCTCATCGTCCTCTTCCTTTGCCTCTACCCTGTTACTAGTTAAGAGTGAACATTTCTTTATATCCACAGTCACTTGATTTATGTTTTCTGTTCATGGCCTATTAATATCCTTTCTTCATTCTTCTATAGAGTTGTCTTTTCCTCATTGATTTGGAGGAGTTCTTTAAATACTTTGTAGATCAATCCTTTGACATATACATTGAAGACTTTCTTATGATGTGGCCCTCATCATCTACTTTTGCTTATGATATCTTGTACAGGAGTTTTATATTTTCATGTACTCGCATTTGTGAATTTCTTTCTTTACGACTTCAAGATTTCTTGGAAGCTTTCCCTATAAACTGTTTCTTCTCCTGAAGCTGTTTTTCAGAATGATAATTTTTTAAACCAAAATACACCAGGTTGGCAGAATGGTCTCTGTGTTTGGGCAGACACTCTGGTAATTTCAACATTAATTATGGGAAAATTCTACAATCATATGCATCAGTCACAGGCCAATGAGAGGTACCAGGGAACTAGCCAAGAGTATACAACCCAATGTCATATATACTGTCCTTGGACTATACCAGTCTCCTTTACATGCCACCAGATTTGGGGATATCGATGTTGCTCTGAGCCTTAGTTTACTTATCTATAAAATGGAGTGAATCACAATTTTAAAAAGTTATTATGAGGTTTAACAAATTCCATGTTTCAGCACCTGGTAGCTACTCAATACATGTTTGTTTTTGCCTTTCCTGACAAAGCCCAACCCCCTCGGACATTTAAATGTAACTGGTCATTTAACACTTTTGACTTCCATCTCTTCTGAGAATTTTGTAGCTGAATAGTGGAATCACAGCTTGCTCAAAAGTCTGAGGCAATTTCCTCATGATGCATCTCAGTAGGCCTAAAGGAAACAAAACACCTACACCATTGCTCAATGCTGGAAAATCCTGCAGGGTGGCCAACTCCTTTTGGAGGAGAGAAGCCAGCACTCTGGGGGCCTGCTCCAGTCCACGTAGGTGGAGAGTTCCTTCTTCCAGAGCTTTTGTAGTTTCTGGACTTACTGAGCCTCCTCCTGCGTAGACGAGGAAAATTCTCGCTGCCTTTGAAATCATCTCTTCCCCTCACCTCACTTGTCATCCTTCACTTCTTATTACCAACACAATGCTCAAGGCTGGGAGCCCAGATACTTGAGCTGGACTGCCTGGATTCAAAATCCACCTCTGTCACTCTTACTTGTGAGGCCTGGAGCAAATTTTTTAATTTCTTCCTGCCTCAGTTTCTCTGTCTTGAAAATGGGAATTGTAGTGTTACCTACCTCCTAGAGCTGTTACAAGAGTTAATGTTTATAAAGCACTTGGCACACAGCACAGTGTGCAAGAAGCTACAAAGAAATCATATGTGGTGTCTGAATCCTGGCTCTTCCTTTCACAGCCACTTGACTTTGGATAACATACTTATTCCAACCTCAGCACTCTCATTTGTAAAATAGGTTGGAAAATATTCCACAGTATTTCTGGGAAGGTCAAACGGGATAATGTATGTAATGATTATAGGTATTCAATAAGTGGTGGCTAGTATGGTAACGATTCTCAAAAAAGGTAGGAAGGAACATGAAGCAAGTATACAGTGCTCGAAAGCAAAAAGGTTGGTGATTACAAGAGAAGGCTCTGAAGTCAGACACGGGGTTAGAGTTCAGCCTTTACCACTGTTGTCCCCCCTGTGACATTGGACCTAACCTCTCCAACATTCAGTTTCCTGATCTACAAAATTAGATCGATATTCATATCTCCTTTCCATCCATGGGACGATCCCTGCCTGCAGTCAGTGGTTCCTGGACAGCACAGGCAGAGCCATGGTCCAATCCTCCCTGGTGGATCAGGAGCACAAAATAGGAAAGAGCTCAAAACTCAGGAAGGGAAACTGAGGCAGAAGCATGGTTTCAATGGATCAGTCCAAAATGATTGGGGCAGAGAGAAAAACACAATTAAGGATGTCTATCAGGATTTATCTTCAGCAACATATATCATTTTAATTATTAAAACAGTCTTGTTGGGTACTCTTACTTCCAGTCTTTACCTCATGCAACTGAGGGTGAGAAAGGTTAAGTGACTTGTCCAAGGTCACACAACTAGAAAATGGAGGATCTGGGATTTGAGCCAAGGTCTGTCTGGCTCTAAATCCCTAATGATATGCTGTTAATATATGTCCTGCCTCTGTTAGGAATGACTCAGAGGCCAAGCAGGAGGGGGAAGAGGAGAAGGGTGACACTGTTTCTCTGGGAAACCAGAGGAGGCAGAGGCAGGGGCAGTAGGCCTAGAGCCCACAGGCTGCATGTAAAAGTTTGGAAATTTTGCCCTGCGAAACAAGAGAGTTTTCAGCTGAGGCCAGTTTCAACTGTACCCTGTGTACTAGGCTTAGGGTAAACCAAAACAGAGCCATAAATAGCACTCCCCAGAATTCTCACCACAACAGCCCACAGTGCTCCTTCTGTTTGGCGATGACTGTTGAAACACTTCTCGTGAGCATGGCTGAATCTGTCACTGTTCATGAAGTCAGTCACAACCCATTTGAGTGCGGCTTTTGGGTGTGGATAGAGATGCAAGAATCATCAGATGGTCAGCCATTATGGAGTCTCAACAAATGGCCTTGCCCCAGGAACCAGCATCCCAGGACGAGGGACAGGCTTTCCTAAAGCCACCTAGTTCAGTGGACATGCCCCAGCCTCTTACAGAATGTTTTTATATCCTTTCTTTAACTTAAAAAAAAACAACAACAAAGTATCAAAGCTAGAAGAAATTTTAACAGGTTGTCTAGTCTAATGCATTTAAAAGTTGGGACATTTGGTTCCAGAATAGGAGGTGGTGCTCCCAAGGTTATAGAGAGAAAATCCGAGACTAGAATCCAGGCCTCCTGATTCTTAGTCCAAAGCACAACATTAATGCCACCCTCACGAACCTTTCCACTGCAGTAACAAAAGGTCTGCCAGCCTCTCCAAAGGCAGGGCTGGGATGTGGGAAAGATGGGAAGGAGGTTGTGTTTATACTTCATGCTTTAACTTTCCTCCTAACTTTCCCCCCTCCACCCCATTTCAATATTTTCTCTTACCTGTCAAAACTAACTAGTCCTGTGTGCTTGAATCTCATTCCCTGAGAAGCGGCTCCATATATTTCCAGAGTTATTGCTGCTCACCTATCCAGGGCTTTTTCTATGAAGCAGTGCTACCTCTTGACAAGTGGAAAGGCCCTGGGACCAGTAAGATGCCTGGCTCAGCCCCTACTGGGTGGGCTTACCTAGACAAGACATTGCTTTCCACCCCAGGCATTGTTCCTCATCTCTTGGGTGCAGGTGAAGAAGAGGAAAGGAAGGGATGTTAACTGATCACCTGATACTATGCTGGATTGTATAACCACATTTAATCTTTAAATTGGGTAATGTGAGGTAGGTATCTCCCTTTACAAATGAGGATTTCAAAATTTAGAAAGACACAAATCACTTGCTCAAAGCCACACAGCCAGAAAGTGAGAGTTGGGACCTGAATCTAAATTTGTCTGAAAATCCAAAGTATAAGCTCTTTCAGGTGCATCAGGCTAGAGAAAGTAAGATCAATGTATGTGCGCACGTACGTATACACACACACACACACAGAGTGAAAGAGTGCTTCCTAAAGTGTGATATGCTATCCACCAGTGAAAGGTGATAAAGATGATTAGCCACCCAGGCCAGGCCAAGAATAAAATAGCTTCCAACAGGCCAGTGCTGGCCTTTGGGGACATCTGCCTTCCATAGGGAATTCTGGGCTTTGAAGCCCTTACTCAAAGAATCTACTTACAAGTGACAGGAGTAGAGAGCTGTTTAGGAGCAAGGATCTATCAGCTAATCGAGGAGTCCTCCAGTGTCATTGGAGGGCTACTGCAGGCAAGGCTGGCTGCATAATATGTGCGACCAAGTGCAAAACAAAAATGTGGGACCCTGGTCCAGACCAGGGAAGTCACCCCTTCCCAGAGGCCTGCTGTCATAACTCATGGCTGACAGGTGATCCCCTGCATTTCCAGCTTCCCAGTTGCCTACAGAACACTCCGTGGCAGTGGGAGGTGGTGCGGGGTGGAGAGCCCCTGCATTGCCTCGCCCTGTACTGTACACAACAGACTCACTACCCGACCTGGTTCTCCCCACACCTGTGCCTCCCACCCCATGCAACCCTTTAACCACCAGGGGTGCATGGTCAACAATAGTGAGGTGGAATAAGGTACCGGAAGGCAAAAAACAGACAACTAAGAACCAGAAAAGAAAAGGCAGCAGCAGACTACCCAGTCCATGCTCGACTGTCCCATCAGCCTTCCTTTACAAAGCACAAATTCTAAGGTAAAATTAAGACTTTCAAGACAGCATCTGCAGATCACTAAACCCCAAGCTTGGGCCCTTCTTGGTATGGGGCCCTGGGTGACCACACAGGTGACATAACCATGAGTGGCCCTTACTGTAGGTCCTTAACAGAGTTTCATTAGTCTGGGGGAAATGAAAAAATAAAGGCAGTGTATAAGTGTTTAACAAAGCTAAATGTAGAAAATTTAAATGATGTCCCTTTATTCTAAAATCAAGGTAAGCTTTTTTTTTTTTTTTAAGTATTAAAACCTCTTATTTGTTATGACAAAACGGTCAGAGTAAATGTTGAGTAGTTGGTTTTTTCTAAGGTCCTTATATGGCAAAATACAAAGCTGATAAATTTTGCAGGTCTCCAAAAGGTTTGGATATTTTATAGGTCCAAAGTTTGGGAACTCCTGATGTGGGCCTTCTGTGAAGATAGCCCTACCTGCTTGTGGAAATGCAGGCTCTTCCTTAGCCATCAGCATCAGAAAGTCTCCACCCCTCATACAATGGGTATACTTCAGTATGTTCTAGGTACATCTTTGCTTTTGTGAAGTCTAAAATCTGGTAGAGTCTGTTAGAAGAGGCAACACAGAATAGGGGCATCAAAATCAAAATTCAAAGTCCGAAACTTCCAGTTTCTTAGGACCCTAGAGAGAGAAGGGTACAATGTCAGTCATTTCTCCAAATCTCCCAACCATCCAAAGAAGTGAAGTGGAACAGTGATCATATACCCACAACAGATCTCATGTCCTGGCATAATTATTAATAATTGATAACTAAAAGTGTCTAGGATGCCAAGGCAAGTTTATTGGGATCTATGGCCACTCTGATTAAATGACCCTTCAATTCTCCTGAGGTAACAAGCCTAACAGAGGCTGCTGTTTCCCTGGGCAGGAAACCCATGAGGGCAAACTGAAGGGTTGCATCTGTCCTGCCAGAGGCTTGGGTTGGGTGTCAGCCTGGAGCCTGGATGATCCATTCAGATTCTGGGCTACAAAGACCAAGTGGTGGGTGAACCTGTTTGACTCCTAGTCCAGGCTTCCACCATTGCATGGTTTTGTAGGATTGTCAAGTTGAAGGCCAAGCCGCTCTCTATCTTTTGATGAGGGAAAACAGATCAATACAGTGGTCCACTGAACTCTGGAAATAGACAACAAGCAGTGTCTTTTGGGGATTGTCACTGAAATGATTTTACTCCAGAAGATGTAGAATTAAACATAACCCAGACAGCTGATTGCTGTGAAATCCACATGCACAAAAACAGCCATTATAGTGTCTTCTCAGCTACAGAACCAAAGAGGCTTTCTATAGAATCTACTGGTTGGTAGACTAGGCTTTGGGGTGAGAGGAAAGGAGGAAGAGAAAAGAGAAATAACAAAGTCAGATAGGTGGACAATTTTGAAATGTACAAAGTCTGGGCCATTTAATGGGTTTATTTTTTTCTTTTTATTTTCTTTTTATTCCACGTATTTGAGATACAGAAAGAAATCTTTGCTTTATAGTCTCAGGTATAAGACTCATTGAC
>NW_006441955.1:10643849-10653786 GCF_000325575.1 Pteropus alecto
CTTGGGGCAAGCTGGAGAGTTTGCAGGGAATTTTGGTGACATTTCTGGATGCCCTTTGTTTCCCCCTTTCAAGAAAAGCTCTTTCTTTCCTTGCTTTCTCACATAACAGCTTGGAATTCGTGCCCCACCCCCCAAAATGCATTTGAATTTGCTGGGTTTTTAAGAGTCAGGGCATGAAGCGTTTTCCATGGTAGAAAAGTTCTGGCATTCTAAAGCAGAACTAATGTGCGATTTGGGAAGGCTGCCGTATTTGTGCACTTAATTAGGCCTCCCCAAAGGCAGCTGATCCATCGTGTCATAGGAAACCGGTGCCGAGGCCAGGGAAGGCTGAGACTGTGTGATCACCCGAGAGGGTAGTGAACATGGACTGCACACCTGTTCCCCAGTGACTGGAATCAGGATTCAAAGGAAGTAAAGTTGGGGCTTTCCAACAATGCTCGTTTGGATCCCGGGCCCGGTTTCATCATTTAATGTGTCACCGGTGTTTGTGTCAAGTCCCATAACACTCGGAGAATGAGGACTAGAGCAAAGTTCGTTCTCTTTGGGTCTATGAAATAAGGTCTTGGTTCTGATAAGGAATTTGAAGTTGACAAAAATTGCAGTGGAAAAAAGTAGTGACTTTAGAGTCCGAGCCTGTGCTCTGACTCTGATTCTGCCTCTATTAGAAGATGTCAGATCTTGGAGAAGTTAGTAAATTCTGAGCTTGAGTTTTCTTCCCCATAAAAAAGGGCATTCTAACACCTGTCCCGTGGTTTCATTACAATAACAACAGCTAGTATTTGTTGAGCAATTACTTTGTGCTGGGCACTCTTCAGTCCTCTGGCTGCTAGCAGGTAGAGTCTCTGTTAGAGGTTTTGAAACTACTTACTCCCTATGTGCCAATTCTTGCCCACTGCCCGTTTTTGCAAATAATGTCTAATTGGAACACAGCCATACCCATTTGTTCACATATATTCACTCTATGGCTGTTTTCATGCTACATTGCAAGATTGCATAGTTGCAGCAGAAGCTGTGTGTCCCACAAACCCTAGAATATTCACTGTCTGGCCTTTTACAGAAAAAATATTGCCAACCCCTGCTTTAAATTATCCCAATTTAAAAATGAAGAAAATAAACCATAGTCATTTTAAGTAACTAAGGTCATACAGCTAGCTGGTAACAGAACTAGGATTTAAACCTAATTTAAGCCTTGACTCCAGAATGTATGCTCGTCACCAGTATCTTATGTATAATATATAAAGTGCCTAGCACAATGCCTGGCACGTAGGAGATGATTGACACATCTGTTTGATTAGCAATCTTTTGCATTCACCCATGACACTCATTTTCCTTCTGCCTTCCTTCCTAGGTTCCTATCAATTCCAACTGCCTTTTCCTTCTCTTCTGATTACATTTTCAATTCAACATACTCGGGGAAGTTTTATAGCTATCATCTCAATCCATCAAACAGTTCTGTGAAGGTAGAATCATTACCTTCATTTAAAAGATGAGAAACTACACGTGACCTCTGATCTCCCAGGAATCTACACACCATTTGGGAACCCTCAGAGGAAATGTTGGTGGGGATGTTTAGAACATTTTTTTATGCTGAAAATTAACATTAAAGAAAAATATCTCAGTGGTTGCTTGAGAAAGGATTACAATCAAATTGGGAAAGAAAATCAAAATATTAGAACAACAGCAGGCATTTTTAAAGTTATTTAGTGCAGATCATAACTGAGTATGAATTCAGACAAGAGGATGGACCAGGGGGTATGAGGTGCGTGGACAGTTTCCTGGCGACAGTCCCGTGTAAGCTGGGCCTTGAACATGGGGCAGAATTTAGAAAGGAAAAGCTCAGATTTAGGCATCATGGAGTGTTGGAACAGAGAGAAGACAAATGGAAATGTCTCAATGACACAGGCCTGACAAATCCCAGAGAACTGTGGGAATTAAGAATGGGTATAGCTTGGGGACAGATGGCGAAGGATTTTGAAGGCCAAAGACACTATGTGTGTGTGTGTGTGTGTGTATGTATGTATATATATACATCCTCGCCTTTAACCCAGCCAACTATTCCATGATGTAGATATTATCCTATTTTGCAGCTGAGAACATTAAAGCTTAGATTGTAGCCATCAAATATTAGTGGAAAAATTAGAAATATTCCACATGCTTACTTTAACAATGCAGGGCTTTTGCACTGTTACTTTCTTCTGTAGAAACATGTGTTTGTGGTTGGTATTTTATAGTGTGCTCTTACAATATAATTTAGGTTTTGCCTGTAAAATTGTTCCTGCTTGTTCTGAGGCTGTTATCTATTATCAATTATTCATGGACTCAGACAGAGAGGAATTAGAGGCTCTACACCACCTAAGCAAGTCTGAAACCTCCCACCACAGGCAATGGGGAGCTATGGAGTGCTTTTGAGGGATGCCGTACTGAAAGAAATTATTCTGCAAACAGGATCAGGCTGGATAGGAGCCAGAAAAGACATGAAGGAGGAGGTAGAATGAACCCAGAAGTGTGATATGCAATTGTGAGGCAACCTGGGATCAAGCCGTAGAAGCCTGGGTTTGAGATGACTGAAGAGGACATAGCAAGACGAGAAGGGCGTATGAATAGAGTCAGAAGGTCATAATCAGCACTGCTCAGACCCTACTACTAGACAGCTGTGGTTGAGGAACAGAGGACTTGGAGTCTGAAGACTTAGGTTCAAGTCCTAAGTCTCAGTAGAGTCCTTAGGCTCTACTGCTAAAAATGTACTGTGTGAAGGAGGGAAAAAGGAAGAGTTATGTGCTGATTGAGTTATACAGCATCTCAATGTGTCTTCCCATCAGCTCTGGGAAGTGGTAATAGAACTATACATGAACACTTCTTTGTGTCAGCACTTTCTATATTTTCTTCTAGCCATGTTCTATATATTAACTCATTTTACCTTTATACCTATGAGATAGGGGGCATTGTTATCCTCTTTGAAAAGATGGGAAGATTAAGGCATAAAGAAGTTAAGGCTATGGTCACACCATTGGTAAATAGAGAAACTAAGCTTTGAACCCAGGCAGTTTGGCCCCTGAGTCCATGCTCTTAGTCACTTTCACATTGCCTCTTAGGTGAGTTTACCCAGAGAAACATTCTGGGGTTAAAGTTATCCCATTCCACCCCTTCACCTGTACATTGACACTCCCACCTTTACACCAAGGGGGTCAGGACCTCCCACTGAGAAGGCTCCTTGCCACAGCCTGGTGTTGATCGCAGCCTGTCTGGAATCTTTCTCTGCATCCTCCAACCCCCAGACTCTCACTCTGGCTTCCTGATTCCTGGCCACTCCCAGCACCCTTAGTTCTAGCTTCTACCTTAGTAGGACTGGTGCCCACTACCTCTCCTCCAGCTCCCCTTCTCTGAATAATTTGCTTTTGCCCTCGAGGCACTTTTACCTCCAGCTCAGCACCTAGGATCCTTACCCCCGCTTCCCCCACCAGCCCACATGAGTGGCATCCCCACTAGATTTGTAGTAGCTACTCGGAAAAGGATTGGACCATGTTCAGGCACCTTCTCAAGGGCTGGTTCCTGGCAGCTTTACCAGTCCCACTTGTTCCTGGTAGCTGTCAGTCCAACCAGATGAGGCTATTCTGGGGAGCAGCAAAAAGACTTCTTCACCCTAGTTAAGTCTTTCTTAACAAAACAAAACAAAACAAAACAAAACAAAACAAAACAAAACAAAACAGTCAAAAGTGCCTCTAAAACATGAGCTCTAAAATACTCCATGGGATGCTCTAGCAATTAAGGGCTCATTCTCTGAAATCAGAAGAATATGGATTCAAAATCCAGTTCTTCCACTTGCTAGCTATGTCATCGTAGGAAATTTGCTCAATCTCAGTTCTTCGTTTGCAAAGTGGAGCTAAAAAAGAAGGCTTACCTTATTAGAAAGTTGTGAGAATTCAGTGAAATGCTATATGTGAGCACATATCACAGCACCTGACCAGCAGCAAGTGTTCAATCAATGGTAGTTTTTATCAGCATTATATTGTCATTACATAAAGTATCATTCAAGACTTCCTGGAGATATTTCATTCAGACAGTTATTCAACAAACATTTATCAAGAGGCTACTACTTGACAGAACCATGCCAGGTGCAAATATAGGATGTATAAGTATGTTTATCCAAGAAAATACCGCATGTTAATCATTTATTATATGTCAGACATAGTTCTAGGCATTTTAGAGACATTATTTCATTTAATCTTGACAAGGGCTTTGCAGACAGACATTATAATTGTCATTTTACAGATAAACAGAGGTTCACAGAGATTAACTCCCCAAAGATGTGGCCAGGGACTGAGTAAGGTACTAAATACTCTTAAATAACCCAAGATATTCTGAGCTCAGATCCCCAGTATTGAGAGATCCATGTTTTACTCCCATACTCACGTAATAGCATGTCTTTGTTTAGGTACCTTTCTGGTTAAAGAGAAGTTCATAGGAAAGTGTTGATTTCATCCTTATCGGTCCAAATCTCTGAAAGAAGTGAGCATTCTTGAGCCTCTCTTAGTATGCGGTCCATGAGCCTGGTGGGCTGTACTGTGATGATTAGGGGTTGATCATCATGCAGGGTGCCTTCTCTTATTATGTAGAACTGGAAATAGAGATGGAGAAGCTCATACTGGACTTACCCCAGGCAAACTTTGAAAGTTATTTTGCTCTGCTTTTGAAACAAGTTCCTGTCATGAGCTTGCTTTTTGGATTTGTGCCTTCAGCCTCCAGCCATTGAAAGCCGAGTATGTCAAGGGAAAAAACGTCCTTCAGTTAGTTGAGGTTTTAATTCTGTTCCTTCTTTGGTGGTTTGAAACTAATTACAGACTCTGGGTTGTTGCCTACATGTACAAAATGAAATGAGAGTTTGAGCCAATTACTTTAATAACAAAGAGAGGAAAATCCACTTTTCTTTCCATTATCTAAAGATTTCAGGCATATGTAAGTTTTTTAAAAATTGAATTATATGAAAAATTGGCCTCAAGCCTTCATTTCACTTTGTGGATGTAGAAACAGTCTCAAATTTTGTTTCAGAAAGGAGATGACAGGTCTAAGACTGCTTCTATGGAACTACAGGATCTCGTTGGAACAACTGTGGCTAAGAGATTTCGGTATTGTTATGATCGAATATCTGTGTGTGCCTGGGGGAGGATGGTGTATTATGTATTTCAGTTTTTAAAAAAGCTAGTGTGCCTGGGATAAATTTCAGGATGAAGAGCTTCTATTTGTCTTATTTATTGATCCATTTATTTAGTCCTTGCCATGGCCTTGATGGCGTGCCTTTTCTGACTTTATCTTCTGCTCTTTTGCGCCTACCCAGGCTGCCTACCCATCTAATGTGGCCTCTTTGCTCTCTTTCCACATACTATACACACCCACTTCAAGATTTCCATACTTACAGTTCCCTCTGCATGGAATCCTCTTCCCTTAGATATTTGGCTCATGCACTCATTCCCTTCAGATCTCTGCTCAGTTATTATTTTATCAGAGAGATGCCACTCCTGGGCACCCTATACAAATCGCCCACTCCACTCCTATCATTCTTCGGCCCCCTTACCTACTTGATTTTTTCACCTGACATATGTGTGTACATGTGTACATTATTTTAATATGCTTACTTTTTAGAAGCTTTTTATTTACAGAAAAATTGTGAGGATATATACAGGGAGTTTTGGTAAGCCCTATACTTAGTTTTCTTTATTGTTAACATCTTACATTAGTGTGGAACATTTGTTACAATTGATGAACCAGTATCGATGCATTACTATTAGCTAAAGTCTATATTTTATTCAGATTTCTTTAGTTTTTATCTGATGTCCTTTTAGATGCTTTTTATTTACATAAAAATTGTGAGGATAGATACAGGGAGTTTTGGTAAGCCTTATACTTAGTTTTCTTTATTGTTAACATCTTACATTAGTGTGGAACATTTGTTACAATTGATGAACCAGTATTGATGCATTACTATTAGCTAAAGTCTATATTTTATTCAGATTTCTTTAGTTTTTATCTGATGTCCTCTGTTTCAGGATCCCATTTAGGATATTAGATTACATTTAGTCATCCTGTCTCTTTAGGCTCCTCTAGTTTTTGATGACCTTGACAGTTTTGAGCAGTAGAGGCCAGATATTTGGGATTTGTATGATTTTTTTTCTCATGATTAGACTGGGGTTAAAGTTCTGGGGGAACAAAACCACAAAGATAAAGTACCATTCTCATCACATCATTATCAAGGGTACATATTATCAACATGAATTTTTTTCTGTTGATGTTGACCTTGATCAACAGTTGAGGTAGTGTTTGTCAAGGTTCTCTACTGTAAAATTACTGTTTTTTTCCACTTTACATACAGTACTCTTTGGAAGGAAGTCACTATGTACACAGCCCACACTTAAGGAGTAGAAGTTATGCTTCATTTCCTTGGAGGTGGAATATCTACATCAATTTGGAATTCTGCATAAGAGATTCATCTCTTCTCATTCATTGAATGAATTTATTCATTGAATGAATAAATTCATTCAATCATTTCTTTGCAACAGTGTGGACTCATAGATATTAATGTTATATTTTTAGTTATAATCCAATACTGTATTTGTTGCTCATTTGTTGCAGTTTTGATCATTAGAAACTCTTCAGGTAGTTTTATCTCTCTGACATAAGCCCATAATTGTGTTTTCTTTAATTACTTTCCTATTTTCTGGCACTACAAAATGTTCCAGGCTCATTGTGTGTATTTCCTGCCTCAGCCCTAGAATCATCCACTTCTCCAAGGAGCCCTGATTTTTTTTTTTTATTTCAGAATGGTATTAGAAACCAAGATCTAAGTACTAAGTGTGCTGACTGCTTTTGAGCTATTGTTGCCTCTAGGCTCTCCCAGCTGACAGTGCAAGGAAATATATGTGTGTATTCTAATCTGTATGTCTACCCATATCTGTAAATATTTCTACATGTAATCATCAGTGTTCCACTGTATAGAGGTACCAATTTGTTTATTCATTCACCTACTAAAAGACATCCTGATTGCCTTCAGTTTTTGGTGATTATGAAAAAATATTCACATGCAGGTTTTTGTGTGGACATAAGTTTTCAAACCAGTTGGGTAAACATCTATCGTGGGAACACAATTGCTGGGTTGTATAATAAGACCATATTTAAGTTTGTTGTAAACCTCTGAATTGTCTTTCAAAGTGGCTGTATTATTTTGCATTTCCACCAGCAAAGAATGAGAGTTCCTGTTGCTCCACATCCTCATCACCATTTGGTATTGTCAGTTTTTTGGATTTTGGCCATTCTGTGTGTAATGGTATCTCATTGTTGTTTTAAGTTGCAATTCCCTAATGGCAAGTGATGTTTAGCATCTTTTCATATGCTATTTGCCACCTGTATATCTTCTTTAGTGAAGTGTGTGTTAGGTTTGATTTGTAATGTATTATTGAGTATTTTGCATCTATATTCATGAGATATATTGGATTTTGGATTTCCTTTCCTGTAATGTCTTTATCTGGTTTTGGTATTAGATAATGCTGGCTTCTGAATGAGTTAGGATGTCTTTTATTTACTTCTGTTTTTAGTGAAGACTGGTATGATTTCTTAAATATTTGGTAAAATTTACTAGTAAAACCATCTGGGCATGGTGCTTTGTTGTTATTGTTTTTTTAGGTTATCAATTATTGATTCAATTTATTTAACAGACACAGCTCTATTCAGATGATCTGTTTCTCCTGTGTGAATTTGCATTTTTCAAGGAAATAGTTCATGTTATCTCAGTTATCAAATTTGTGGGCATAGATTTGCTCATAGATTCTTTTATTATCTGTCTTGATGTCCATGGGATCAGTAATAATGTCCTTTCTCTAATTTCTGATGTTAGTAATTTGTGTCTCCTCTCTTTTTATCTTGGTTAGCTCAGCTAAAGGTTTATCCATTTTAGTAATCTTTTTGGTCTTATTGATATTCTCTGTTGTTTTCCTGTGTTCAATTCCATTGATTTCTGCTTCTGATTATTTTTTCTTCTTCTTTTCTTCTTCTGCTTGCTTTAGGCTTAAATTGTTCCTCTGTCTTCAGACTACCCTAAGAACTCCTTAGAGTCTATGTTTATCGCTCTTGCATTTGTAATCGACCATTATTATACTAGAGGCCTGTTGGTGTGGTTTTAAAGTGTGGGGAAAGGAAAGCACACTATAATCTTTTGATTAAATCTTAGCTTTTAGTGGATCTCTGTCCTTGGGCTGTGACCTTCACAGTTGTTTCTTACCTTTTTTCCTTCCTTCTTGGTAAGACAGGAAGTCTAGAGAGGGCTAGAGTTAGAGAGAGGTCCTTCCCCTGGGTAGGATATGGCTCTGGCAAAGTCTTTTCTCCTTAAGAGTAGGCCTTTGTTATAGAGGCCTACTTCACAGTGTTTGCTCTTTTTCTCCTCCTGCTGGAGCCAGGAGAGGATCATTCTTGCTTCTTTACAGTGAGAACCTAGTAAGATTCCTGGAATTAAAACCCATGGAAGTGTGGGCCCCCATCTGAGACTGCATCTCCAGAAATTTTTCAGTCTTATGCTAGTCCACACTCAGCCGCCCAGCACTTCATCAAATCACCACTTAAGTATCCCTACAAGTTTGTGGCTCTAGTGGCTTCAGCTCTAGGTAAGGAGTTCTCAACTGTAACTGTCCAGATTTTCCTGTCTCTCCAGGTCTCAGGGTGGTGGTTTGCCCTGCAACTCCGGTTGTCCAAAAAACCCAAGAAAGATCAGTGATTTTCAGTTTGTTGGCTTTTTTTCTTGTGAGAATGGGAGTGATGAGTTCTATGCTCTTCACATGTTAGAGCTGTAACTAGAAGTCTCTCTATATTCCTTAATGTATTTCCCAATTCTTCTTTTATTCACTGCTATATCGTCAGTAGCTAGCATAGTATTTACTTAATAAATATTTGTTAAATTAATTAATTAGTTGATATTCATTGACCATATCAGTATACTAGCCATTGTGCTTTGTATGCAGATTCAATGACAAAGAAAGACTTCATATGTCTACAGTTATTACAGGGGTGGGAGGAGGCATGGTGGACATATACTTTAAATGGAAATAACAAAGAATTATGGATTAGAGTGTGGGGGTTATTGCGAATAGAAGACGTGTACCTAAACTAGCTTAAGCAGGAGGGAGATCAAACATTGCCAGAGGAGGAAATCATCACCTGAGTAGAGTTGTAAATAAATGAGTAGCTGCTCGTCTATATGAGGGAGGGTGATCCTGGCAAAGGGGACAGCATAGCGCTGATAAAGTCTATGTCGGACAATGTGCAAAGTGATTTTCAGTAACATTTCATGTAACATTTAGTACTCCATATAAGGCAGGCACCGTGAACTCATTTCACAGATCAGAAAGTTTAAGTGACTTGACAAAATGTCACCAATGCTGAGTGATGGAGCAAGGTCATTTGAGTCCAAAGTCCATTTTCTTTCTACTACAAAGATGACTAAAATGACTAAAGTACGACTCAGAGTCTGGTGGAGAAGCCAAACCCACCAGTGCTGCCTTTGAATTTGCTTCATTGTTGTTTTCCTCTAAGAATTCAGCCCTAGATGTAGTGAGCTGAAAATCAGGGCTGTTTTGCAAAGGCCCACAAACCACTGGGAGGAGTTTTGTCAAAGAAGGCGGGAAAGAAAAATAAATGTGGGCTTCTGCTCTTTAAACCTCAGCCCAGGGGGAGCGGACTTCCCGGAATGCTTCAGGCCGCTTCAAAGGCCCATTGTGGACCGTCTCCAGATGTGTGCAGAAAGCCTTACAGGGGAGCTTCCCAGTGAAGAGGCCTTTTAAGCTTGAACTGAGATGAAGGAAGTTGACATGATGAATCCTACCAGGTGGCCCGTTTTCTGAAGGAGCCCAGATTCCACCATAACCTTAGAAAGAACGGGTGTGGGGAGGGTGGGGGGGGG
>NW_006441955.1:10653891-10715952 GCF_000325575.1 Pteropus alecto
CCAAACCTGTAGAAAAGACGGGTGTGGGGAGGGTGTGGGGGGGGGGGATTAGCCAGTTCAGATTCCTTTGCCCAACAGTGCAGCTTCTTTGATTGAAGAAAGCAGAGGTCTTTGTTGCTGGAGTGAGGGGTGGGGGCATTCACCAAATGATTTATCTACCTGTACATCGTTAGTGACAGCCTGGTCCTTCCTTCAGCACATCTCATGAGGGCTGGAAGGGATTTCAGGATTGGAAAAAGTCGAGGCATTGAGTGATTCGTGCTAGTTTGTTCCTACAGTGATATGCTGCTAAGTGTTCTGAGAGCCAGCATCCTCTGGATTTTTGCTCTGAATCTGTGCTTAAGCTGTCTGCCCAATGCCCCATCTGTCCTGGGTTCAAGACCCCATTTTATTCTTACTCGACACGGGAAAGTCAGAGAGACCCAGGTTTGAATCCTGGCTCTCCAGATAGCTGTGTCACCTTGGACAGAATAACTTCAACTTGACCAAGCCTCAGTTCCCTCTTCTGTGAAATGAGGGTAATTTGGCTGTGAGGGGGGAATAAATTGCTGAGTTGACATACACAAAGTGCCTAGCACAGTGCATGGCACAAAATAAGGATTCAGTCTATTTTCATTCCTTTCCTCTTCCATCCAGCCATATGGGAAGGCAGGGGCTGCCCCATTTGGCCTTTGAATGTTCCTCTGTAGCTGTTTTTAAATCCACTCCCTGCAGTGTCCACATGCACTTAGCCGAGTATTTTAAGATCACAGTGTATTTAGGGGAAAGTCCTTTTGGTTACAGCTAAAATTAGGCCTCTTTTTTGCCTGTCTGTTTACCACCCCCCTTCCTATTTTAACTAATTAGAGGCATTGACACTAAGAAACACTTGAGAAAAGTTGGGAGAACAGCTGGGAGTTGTTCTAGATACCAGCAGCTGCTCCCTCTCAGCGTGCCTGGTGCAGGCACGGAAGAGGACTGTCCTGAGTCCGGGAAGGGTGCCTCAGAGAAGATGAAGGAATGCCAGGGTCTGCCTGCAGCTTGGCAAAGGGAGCAGGGGTGGGGGTCTTTTCACAGTGTCCCCCACCTTCTGCTGAGAGGGGTGGGAGGACAGAGAGAGCAATGGAAACAGAAGGAAAGAGATGGGGAAAAGAGGTAAAGGGAAGGAAAGCATTAAGTTTAGCTAGTTGGTTAGTTATTTAATTGGTTATTTCATGCAAACCACCTATATATGCTACTGCCCTGTTCTTCCAACTGGCCGCATACTCCAGGCTGCCCTCTGTCCCAGTTAAACAAGAAGGGGCATTAACAAATGCCACTTTCGTCCCCTAAAACTCCTGCAATAAGTTTCCATCCTTAAATTTAGGAAAAACACAAGAACCCATCACAGGGTCCCTGAGGGCCTGGGTGTGCCTTCTCTCTTCATATCTGTAACAGCTCAGTCCCTCTGCCTTTGTCCATTTCCTCCACTTCACAGATCTTTCTCTCCTGGGCCAGATTGCCCGAGTTTTATCCCATTTCTCTACCTTCTAGCTGCGCGACTTTCGGCAAGTTACTTCACTTCTCTGTGCCTCATTTTTCTTATATGAAAAATGGGGACAATAACAGTAATTACCTCACAGAACTGATGTGAGGATTAAATGAATAGTCATAAGATGTTTAGATTAGTTACTGGCACATAATGCTGCCCCTCCCACCCACACATAAATATTTTCTTGACGTAGGTCCTTCTCTTCCTTCAACTGTGAGCTTAAATGTCACTCCCTGAGAGAAGAATTCCCCAGTCCCCCCCATCTAAGCTAGTATTCCTCACATAATATCCTGTAGCCCCTTGTACTCCACTTCACAGTACTTAGTGTAATGCATCATTATAGATATTTCTGTGACTATTTGTTTACTATCCTAAAAGGCTCTTTGTTTCCCAAGGAAGGGACCATGCTGATTTTGTTCACCAATGATTGCAAGAACCTAGAATTATGATTAGCACGAAGTAGGTGTTCACTTAATGTCTGTGAAGGGAGAGAGGGAGTAAGAAGAAAGGAAGGAAGGAAAGATACAGGGAGGGAGAGAGGGGGACAGAGGAAAATGAAGATTATTGGGGAAAAAAAATACTTCCAAAACCTACTCTCCATAGAATTTATTCTTTCCCACTCCTTAAGATATCAAGGGCTGTATAGAACTTTCTGGCCCCTTGCCACGCTCAGCCTTTTCCAAGCACCACCCACCCCTTTGGGACTCTGCTCTAGACTTCCCCATCATTAGCTAGTTGATATGACAAAAATGCCTTCTAATATATTGACTGTCCCCTAATCCCTTCTTGTTAAACATAAAAATGTACAAACATTCATCTTCTCGAGATACTGTCTTAATTAAACTGTTTTGTAGGATGGAAATTCCAGGTAGTGAGTCACAGAGCTGGGCAAGCATTTTGGCATCACGCATTCGCTGGGGACCTTCCTCTTTAAGGCCCTTCTCGTAACATTGCTGAACTTTTCAAATATATCATGGCAGAACTGGAGATTAAGAGACTTTTCATCTGACCTCACCTTTGACAGTTCTCTGCCTACCTCCATGTTAAATTCTAAGCCATTCTGTTGATTTCTGCCCATGGCCGGCTGTGAGGCCACAATGCCTATGTCACCTCATTATGCAGTTCACTCGGTCTCTCTCCTAGATATTGGCTTTGAGCACGAAAGACTGACCCCGCTGTGACCCACCTCTCAGAAAAGACCTGGGAACTCTTTTCACACAGGTGGACCACCCAGAAAGGTTGTCTGGAATATTTTTAGGGAAAAAATACGAAAATATATTTCGAAGGATAAAAAAAGGAGGACATGATACAACACTATATCTAGAATGTTTTTCTAAGGATTCTAGTGTTGTTTAACAAAGGGGTTTGAAGTGGCCTGCTGTGGAGATGCCAATTCCATTGTGCTTTAGCAAAACATATCTTAGTTTTAATGAACTTGTAAACCAACATGCTCCCATTTCAAAATAAAAACAACATCCCAGGTCATAGAGATATTTGCAAAGTTACATTTATACAACAGCTTAGAAACATGCCCAAAACAACATAGATTTCTCTCTCTGAGGATCATGCTGGGATCTTTTGCATCTAGATCTTAATCTAAGATTGTACAATCCTAAAACTAATTCAAAGTCTGTGCCAAAGCATAAGTAGTTTGTGGCCCTAGTCAGGTTTAGTATCAATCATTTCTCAAAATACCAGTCCCAAGAGGGTGTCTTCTCTTCCTAGGAGTGGTGATTCCATAAAGAGGAAGGTTGGTGTAGTCTGAAGCTCAGAGCTGCACTAAGACCCATACTCTTCACACCTGGCAGAGAACTTCCTGGGCTGCCTTGGAGGGAAGAAGGGCCCAGCTCATTATCACAACTTCCTCCCTGAAGAGCTGGACCCTTCTTCTCCCGAGGAAAACTTCATGGAGGAGGTGGCATTTTCGGTTAACCATCATTCACCCATCTATTCATTCAGCAACTATTATTGAGCAAGCACCATCAACCTTCTAGGCCCCGTGTTTCAACAGGAGTTGATGGTCTGATGGCAGAGACAGACAATAAAGATATAATTGCATATGTAAACAATAGCCAATATACTGAATCCACTGTGCATACAGGGCTTAAAGGAGAGGTGGTACAGGGTGGGCTGGGAGTGTTTGGATGAGATTCAAGATCTGTAAAGTGTGACTAGTAATTCCTACTTTCCAGAGTGGCTAAGCCAGTGGCTTAGGAGAGATGGGAGATATATTGGGTGGGAGAGGTTTGCCCTGGAGGAGAGATTTTACCACTGACATATTGCCAATGCATGTGATAATAAAAAGCAGATGGACCTTTTAACTGATCTTATTATTAGAATTTAATTCTCTACAGACAGTGCACCCCGCTGTATTGCCCACACCCCGTGAATAGCTTTGATTACCCTACCCTTTGGTACAGCACTGAGTTAAGCAATGGGTCCTACTGTGCGCTTTTGAATCCTGGATCTACCACTCTGAATGCTGGGTAATCTTGGGCAAGTTACTTAACCTCTGTTCACCTCTTTTTTTCCCCCTGTAAAATATAGATTAGAACAATAACACCCATCTTTTGGGGTTGCCACGAATACTGATGAGATAAGATGGCATGTACACACTTAATATGGTGCCAAACACATAGGATACCAAAAATATTACCCCTTGTTATTCATGAGTGCTTAATGAGTAGTGAGGATTCTTACTTCCATTTCTCTATCTTCCACAAGACGGGACGACCTGGTCCCTGAATAGGAATCCAGTAGGAATGAATGAGAGAATGGGAAGTAGAGGAAATTTCCTTACAGTTTCTGATTCGAACAGCCTCCCTATCTTCATTCCAGACTTGAAAATCTGCTGAACACCCCCTGAATTCCCTGTCCACATCCTGAACACACTCATTCCTCAGTGGAGTTCCTACACCCCATGCACCATCACGCAAAGGCTTATGTGGTTCCGGGTGCCATAGTTTTCTGCTCCAAGATGTCTGTGCATAAAAGTCCTAGCATTTTTCCATGGCCTCACGTCTTCTGTCTTGACACGCATTTTCTTGTCCTCCCATCTCTTCCTTACCACCTTAAGGAAACTGGGAGATGCTTCTGTGGAAAGCTATGAGCCACACATACTCTGTTGGGTGTCCAGAGGTTGCATTTAAACTCCCAGGTTGTCAAAGTTTCTGCTGTTTTAAAATGGAAAAACAAAAAAAAGTGCCTTCACATCTCAGGTGTAAGTGCCAGATCTTACAGCACTTACAAGGACAAATCCATTTCTTACTGAATAATGGAGCTTAAAACCCACATGACTGGCTGATGTAAGCTTTGGCCAGGTCTGTGAGGAATCTTTGCAACATTATTTCTCTTGATGTTCTTTTCTGGCAGCCATTGTCCTCTAAACAGGAGTTGGCCAGGCTGAGGCTCTGCCTCTCCTGTTACCCAATGACCCTGAATAAGTAAGTCCATTCAGATCGAATAGACCTCTATGCAAACAGCCCTAAGTACCAGTCCTTACTCTGCCTCTACTTAAGTGGGGTAGATGCCTAATTCTAGAAATCTATAAGAGTTCTTTAGTATTTCTGACAATTCTTTCTCCCTAACACCCCCATTGATCCATCAAAGCCCCCTGAGCACCTATCATATCTGTGCACATCGCCCACATCCACCAGCGCCACCCTCATCTTCCCCTGGACCTCTGCTCCTGGCCTCTGCTGGGCTGAATGTGGCAGAACAGCCAGGTGGTGGCACCTCCGACTTCCCAATGCTTCAGAAAAGGAGACTGTAATGTCCGAGTGGTGTGGCTCCTGCCTGCCTCTCAGCTCTGTCTTATCCAAACCTGTCCTCACTCGATCTGCCCCAACCCCACCGTCTTTCTTATTCTTCCAATGTGTCATTTTCCTCCACGTCGTTCTCTCCTCTGCTAGATGTGTGCTTCTCCCATTCTTGACCTACTTAATGTCTGCACATCCTTGAATGTCAGCTAAGCCATAACATATAGGATGTATACCTACACACATGCATACACACCCACATACATATCATGGATACATACCATATATAACATGAGGCACCAGAGGCTCAGCAGTGCCGAGACCCTCCCTTACCTCAAGTGCCCTGAAACAGTCTGTGAGGGAGGAGAGTACCCTCATCTCTCAGATTCTGACTACTTTCTGAAAGAAAGAAGAAGGATCTAAAGGCACAGTTATCTGGAGCCACCCTTTCGACACTGCTCTTCTTCGTGCTTTCTAACACAGAGGGCCTAGGGGAAGGCTGTGGACAATATAATTTCTTGTTCCGTCCTTGCCTCTAAGCTGACACATTGTTGCTTGATTATCTGGCAGAGATTAATTTGACTTCTGCAGATAAATTAGCAAAGTTTTCCTGCCTAAACTACCAAACACAGCCTCACCTGTCTATCTGGCCATATTGAAACATTCATTCAAAATTCTTGTTCATTTGCGTTTCATTCTCCTAGGCACTTAGGGGTGTGGGTGGAGGTGGGGAGTAGAGAAAGGGAGGAAGGGAAGAAGAGAGAACCTTTCAGAATGATTTAAGGGCATTCCCAAAACGAGCTCCACTCACTCTCCCCCACCCCATACACATTCCTGGCCCCTTGAAAAGCTCTGTCCTACTTACGAGCCTCCTGGGGTAAGCTTAGGCCACCTTCCTCTTTTAGCCAACATCTGGTCCCTGGTAAATCTCACTCAGCCCTCCATTTTCCCCTACCTCTCTAAGCTCATGAGAAAGATCTGCAGCCTGGGAGTTGGGAGGAGTCCTAACTGCTAGTCCTGGCTTTGCCATCAATCAATTTTGTGATATCCAAGTAGTGTCCGTTTCTTCCTCTGAGGCGTTCTCGGCACTGTGGCATTTCACCACTGAATCCACTGTGCACAGAGGTAACCAAATTTGAGAGCACTTGCTTTACGCAAAACACTGTGCTACGAATTCATAATGACCTATTCACTCAACGTGCCTAGAATGCAGATATTACTCTCTAAACTAGAGAAGGAAGATAAGACTTAGGAAAATTAAGAAATCTGCTCGGGGCCACAAGCTGCTAAGAGAAGAGGCAAGTTTCAAGCCCAAGTCCTTCTGTCTCCATAGCTCATGAGCCTTCACACTAAACTGAGTCCCAAGTATACTACAGAGAAAGAAATCAAGATGACTGTTTACAAAAGAAAAAGTAGGTCTCATCCTCTTTCATTCATGCATTATGCAGAAGATGGGATGCCTTTCTTGCATTTTCCCCCATACACACCTCTCTCTATTCAGGAGCTGAGAAGAGGGAAGGCACACTTTGGGACTTCACGTACTAATCTGTAAGAGCCAGAAACCCAGCAACAGAGGCGGAGGAGGAAACGAGATGGGTGAAAGTGGGCGCTGTGAGGCTCTTCAGTGTCAGAGCAGACCTCACCCCAGCCTTTTGGTTTGCAGTGAGTAAACTGAGGACCGTAGTGGATATAGAACTGGTCTGAATTCACTCTATTTACAAGTAGAGAGAAGGGCCCAGAACTCAGGGCTCCTTCCATAGAATCACCCAAATCAAATGAGCCTTCTCTATTCAAAGAGAAAACCTTCAAGAACATTAATTTTGTGCCCATCTAAAAGCCACAGTGAACTATGCTAAAGAGAATGGACATTGCAGAAAACGTTCTCACAGAAACTCCCAGCTGAACACACAAAGAAGCGGGTCTCCAAGGAACAGTGTGAGGATTGTCTGAAGGGATCTATGCTGGTTAGATTACAAAAATCATAATATATGAATAAATGAACATATGGAAGAAATCAGCAAAGGCCTCTCCTTCTTCCCATATGTAAACTCGGCCTTCACTTAAAGTCATTAAGCAAACACAGATGCAGCCAAACCAGGCACCAGATGGCAAACGAGAGTTGGAATAAAAGATAAAAAAAAAAAAAAAAAAAAGCTTTCAGTGTGTATTCAAAGATGGAAAAAAAGCCACGATCCAAAACACCATGGTTTCCACAGAATGGTCACCTAGGGTCACCAAGGCCCAAAAGCGACCAAAACAAAACAACCAGAAAACCCTGGAATAATCATGGTTGGGAAGCTACTATCTTTTGTGAATGGCATACAGTATCAGAAGAAAGAGATAATTTTGGGAAATGAAAGCAATAGTTAAATCGTAGAAGGACAAGAGAGGGACGGGAAAGTGGAAGGAATCGGCTTTTGCTGAGCACTTACACGTGCCAGGAGTTTTGTATCCTTGGGCTCATTTCATTCTCACAACTCCCCAGTAGGTATTGGCCAGTTTTATAAATGAGGAAATTTCATCAGTGGGCCAAGAGAGGTTAGGTGCCAAGGTCACACCACAGGAATTCCAACCTAGCTATTTCCAATGCTCCCTATGCACTGTTCCCAGCTTTGCAGCTCTGATTTCTAATCTTTTATCCTGTTGTCAGACTATGGAATATTTGACACAGAAAACATGATCTCTAAAAGATTCCATTTGGCCCATAATCACTGAACATTCACCATGTGCCTAGCCCCTGGGAATACCCATGGGTTATATCTATGTACCAGACACACGGGAAGTCACATGGCTCCCTCTTCCCCCTTCTGCTCATACCAATGCACATAAGGAGGAAGGTGATCTGGCCAGGTGCTGTCTAGAGGGGAGACCAGAGCAGACATGGGGTAGGGAACCAGAGCATGCTTGAGAACTTGACTCCACTTTCATTTCACAAAAGAGACCCTTGCATGTTCCTCATCCACCTTTCAGTTTGTACATGTGAGAAAAACATCTGCAATGAAAATGCCCAAGGGCATCCTGACTTTTCAGCATGTATGAGTTTATATATTGGGGGGAGAAAAGTCCAACAATGCTTCCGTTTTAACTAAGAGCTAAAATGAACATTCACATTTCTTCCTCCCCCAATTAAATCAAACCACTCATTTGCTTGCCAGTGGAATGGTCGGGTGGAAAGTGCTTTCAAGTTGGGCAGACCTGTCTCCTAACCGAATCACTAACTAACCTTGCTGCCAGTCAGCCACATGGCTGCTTTAACTTTCAGTTTCCTCTAAAACAGGGTTCACATGCACTTTGAAGGGCTATTGTGGGACATCTTTTTACTTTCCTTCTCCCCCTTTTCTCTTTCCACGTGGCTGATCTCAACATAGCTGTTTATTTTTTTAATTTTTTCCATTGTTCTTTTCTTACCAAATCTCAAACCATGATGATTCCAGCTTTCTGCCTTACTTAAGCCTGCCTGTAGGCCACTGAACAATATAAAGAAAACACTATACAAACATAAGGTAGGCTTCTATCATTATGTATTAATTGTCACCAGACAACCTCCCTTACACTCCATCCCCCCACTAGTTTCTAGTTGGGCTTGGTCAGTGGGAGGCACCAGCATGAGCTGGAGGAGAGAATGAAGGTAATTTGTTCCCCCAGCTCTCCTTGCTGAGTTGCCACCGTTTGGCTCATCCATCTACCATCCATATTCTGTAGATCACAATTCCTGCAGGTAGCCCTCTCCCTACAACTTTCTCTCTGGGAATGAGAACCACTCCTCCCTTTATTCCTTCAGACCAAGAACTGCTAATGGCTCCTCACTGTTGCTAGTCATGGGGAACTTGTTTACTTTTCTAATCCTTCTTTTAAAAAAAGCCCTTTATGAAGTTTTATTTCAGTTACCCAATATGAGTATCCACCTGTTTTCTGATGGGGACCTAATATGTCCGCTCAATTTCTGCAATGACAATATCAAGCCTCCCCTGTTCTCAGCCCCATCTTTCTTCTCATGTTCAGACATGCAATCTCCTATTTATTCTCAAATACCAGCTACCTCAAAGAGAAAATAAACGCTACTACAAAGACACCTGCCATCAAGTATTCCAACTTTCTTGTATCCAGCGGTGTGCTGGAGCCAGCTCATACCTGCTCACGAGCTGATTATGTGCCTTTCTTCCCAGCTCCACGTTCACTGACATCACATTAGACGCCTGAAATTGGCCCCAGTGGAAGTCTGTACACCACAGAAATTGGCAAATGTTCCCAATTCAGCCCCCTCTCCTTTTTTGCAGAACCAGTTATTAAACACTTATCAACACACCACTGCTTATATCCAGATACAAACTTTTTCTCTTTCACATTTGTTAAAATGGAAGAGATGCCCCACCTATTATCAGAGCCTTTTTCATCTCCTACTGCCTCTGATATCCCACTCAATTTATTTTCCTATGTATTTATCTTCTCACTGAATACTAACTCCTTCTCATCAGCATTTAAACATTCTCTTGACATGTGTAGTCCAAATCAAAATGTGTAATAGACACACCAATTTCAATGATTTTTCTAAACCTTCTTTTAAACAAACCTTTTATTTCATTTTACTTTAGTTACCCAATATTAATATCCATCTGTTTTCTGATGGGGACCTAGTATGGGTAAAAGAGTATAAAATACCTCATCAGTAAGTTTTGTCGGTTACTTGTTGAAATAACATATTTCAACATATTTTGGATATAATAGGTTAAATAAAAGATTAAAATTAAATTTACCAGTTTCTTTTCACTTTTTTAAGTAGCTACTGAGACATTTTAAATTACTCATGTAACTCACATTATTTCTTTTGGACAGGGCTACCACAAACTCTCCCATCTTAAAAATAAAATCTCTTATCTATCTACCAGCCCCTTCAGTTATTGCCTCTCACAGTCAAAAATGTTTTAGAAGATGGCAACCCTCACTATCATGATTTTCTCACCACCACCTACCCACTGCCTCCTTAACCAAGGATGATCTGCCTTCCACTCCTACAATTCCACCAAAATAGTCACTAACACTAACCTAGGTTATTACTCAGCACAAAGGGCTTTTCAATCTTTATCTTGCTTTACCTTTGGCAGTGTTTTGCAGTGTGGAGTACTTCCTTCATTGACACACTCTTCCACTAAAAATATACTTTCTTGATTTTCCTTTCACTGCACTGAATGCTGCTTTCTAAATTCTTTTGCCATCACCTCTCTCTCCTCTACCCAATAATATAGATTGGTCATTTAAAGGATTCTGTCCATCTCATACAGTTCTAAGGATTCATTTACTATTTCTATGCCAGCAGCTCTACAGTTATCCACATAACATCTCCACTTGAAGGGCTCACTGGCATCTCAACTTAAACATATTCATATCTGAACTCATCATCTCGACCTTTGCCTGCAAAACTTGCACTGGCCCAGCCATGGCACTATCTGTAAATGGCACCACATCTACTTTATCTCTCCTTCCAGAATCTCAAGTACATCCTGAAGGCACCCTCTCTTTTCTATCCTCTTCAGTCTCTCACAGTCTCTTTCTTTGTAAATTATATCTTATGTCTCTTGAATCTTCTATTTTGCTTTAATTCTACAATCTCCACCCTAGTCCAAGCCACTGTCCCATCTCATCCAGACTGCTCCAAGGGGCTCTTGAGTGGTCTCTTGGCCTCTGCTTTTACTGTTCTTTAATTCATTCTCTATACATCAGCCAAAGTGACCTTTTATAAACTTGAATTGGATCTCTCTTGCTTAAAACCATCCAGTGGCTTCCCCTTGAGTTTGGCATAATGCCAGAAACCTTTAACATGATTTTAAAAGGCCATCCAAAATCTGACTTCTGCCTTTATTTATAGTTTCATCTCTTATCACTCAATCTATCTACTCCAGCCATCTTGGACTTCTTTCAGTCCTTTGAATGTGCCATATTCTCTTGAGGCTTCAAATATGCATTTCCTTCATCCTAGAACCCTCTTCATCAATTTTAAATGGCGAACTCTTTTTGAACCTGCAGGTAATATCTTAAGCCCCCATACTACTTTTGTCTCTCTCTCACACTTTGATAACACCTGTATTTCTTCAATAGCTGTCAGGTTCAATGATGTACCACAATGCCTAGCACAATGCCTAGCACAATGCCTGGCTCACAACTGGTACTCAATAACTATTTGTTGAACAATAAAACTAACACTATCTGGCTCAAACTTCCCATTTGGGAGAAGAGGAAATGGGGTCCAAAGAAAGGAAGCAGCTTATTCAAAATCACAGAGCCCAGTCTAAGATTAATACAGGACCAGAGAGCCTCCTGATTTCCAGATCAGTTCTCTTTCCAGTCATGTGCTTGCCTATAATTTAGTAACCAGAGGGAAGCAGACCGAATTCCCTATGTCTTGTGAAAGCCAGAGCAAGCTCATATTCATAAACACAGCTGACGTAGTTGTTGGTTTCTTTGTTTATTTTATGTAAAAGGCCTGGAAGTCCAACCCAGAAATATACTCCATGTTTCTAAACCTAGAAGCTCCTGCCACTTGCGTTCCCTACAGCCCCCATTCTGCTCATTGTTCATCTTCCTTCCCCTCATTAAACAGAAGCATCAACTGGTATTCAGTGTTGAATAGTTCCTTCATTCCATGCTCTTTATCACTCCCGTGCCCAGGCAGCATGTCACATGTAGCACAAGATTAGGAAGCACTGTCTTTAAATAGTAGCACTCAAGAAAACATTACAAGATCCTGTGTAGTGCTAGGGTGGAGTTGCATATAACAATGATAAGAATAAAAATAACTCAATTTTTTTTAAGCTACTACTTGTGTTAGGCACTAATTTAGATGGTTTGCCTGCATTTTCTCACATTAATAACTCTAGGAGTAATTATTTCTATTTTACAAATGAGTAAACTGAGGCATAAAGAAGTTAGTAAATAGCCCAAGCCATTTAGTTAGAAGAGCCAAAGCTCCAATCTGGGCAGTCCAGAGTCTGTGATCTTAACTGTATAACATCTGACAATGAAGAATATGTTGACCAGACAGGAAATACAGAAAAGTGCAACTGAGGTAGATCCCAAAATTTCTTTATCCAGATATTCTATCCCTGATTCATTCATTCATTTATCCATTCATCTACTCATTATTCTTTCATTCTCTCATCATGTATTTGTTGAAGGGTCACATTTTATCAATTGTTGGAAACATGATAAAAATCAATGGCCTCCATCCTCTTAGATGTCTAGTTGAAAACACATTTTAGTAAACAGGTGTTTTTCCTACTGTGTGCTAAGTGCTAAGATAGAGGGAATCCACAGGACTTTAGGAACACAGAAAAGATTATAAACCAGTTCAAAAGAACACCACGATGATCTGTCCTGGACTTGCATTCCACACCTTTCCCTTTCTCTCCCTGACCACTGCTTCCTACTTACCCTGCTGGCTTCGCAGTTGCCTTCCAGCCCTTCTCTTACTTTTGTGCTTTAGTGCTATCCTTGGCCTCCCCAACTCTTGGCTTTAGACTCAGTCTCTCTGCTTGTCTTTTCCCTTCTGAAACTGGTTTGAAATAAATTCCAACTTAGCCAGAGGGACTTCTGTACTGTAAATGAGGCTAAAGCCAGCTGTAAAGCTAGACCAGGGTGTCCAAGCCCTACTTCTAATATGGCTCTGGCCTAGGAGAATTGGAGATCCCAAACAGGGAGTTTTGAAGAGTGTGGAGAGATAGCCTCTCTTAGATAATTTTGTTATTTACCAACCTAAACGCAGAGAAACCAAGCCTATTGACTACTTACCATTCCTTGCAGCTCAATCATTGTGCACTGTGTTAATACCATCACATTTTAATTCTTAGCTGCCAATTATGGCACCAGATGTGCTGGCCAAAGAATCCGCCCAGCATGGAAATAACTTTGAAGCAGGCAATATAAATTTTCAAGGTGTTCAGAACCCAAGAGCTTTCAGGATGTTGCACTTTCTCGAGTTGCAGTCTCCCACTGACCTGCTCTGCCCTAAACAAATATCCATAAACGAAGCATATCTTGGCTAAATGGTTTCTGTGAATTAGAGATATCAACTGAACTTGGCAACTAAGAGATTATCAGTGTTGATTCTTGTTAGTCGATGTGTTTGATGAAATAGATGGTGTACTCTGCCCTAGCTATGGAAGAAATTAAAGCCATAAGGGGTATATGAATTGAAAGAAAAGGACAGGATTGAGATGAGATTCTAGAAATTACCATGAGGTAGAGGAGGACATTTGGTAGGAATTCTGGGGAAAATGTGGGAATTGGACTAATAGGCAATTAAAGTCAGTGTCTATTAGAATATTAGAATATACTTAAGTATAGAAGTCTCAGTGAATGTTAAGTTTCAGGATATGGCTGTGGGAGTGAGTGCTGAAATAAAGTTCCTGAGATGAAAGTTCCTGGAGTTGGAAACATTTGGAAACCAATGAGACTCAGCATTGGATGGGTCTTGTAAACAGATGCTGAGATCTTCCATGAACGACAAACTTCCAGGTAGACAAGGAGACTGCGTTGCAGTTTTTAGAGATGAGAGACCCTGATATAACAAAAAATAAATATTTGATCTTTGTCCCTGATCCCTGGCACACAATTCTTAAAACCCTGGAATCTCTGAAGTGAAAAGAGTATCTTTTGCATACTGATGAGATGACTGGTAGCTGGAGACCCCTAGATAGTTTCAGGATAGGGTTCAGTTGCCAGAAAGCCAAAGCCGGATTAGAGGATTTGAACTTTAAGCCTTACCTGCCCTGATCTCCAGAGAGCCAAGATGGGCTGGAAACTGAGTTACTCGCCAATGGCCAATGATTTAATCAATTATATTTATATACTGAAACCTCCAAAAAATCCCTAAACTGCAGATTTAGAGACCATAGGGTGGTGCACCCCAGAAAGGGCATGGAAGCTCCTCACACCTCCCACACCTCCCACACCCCCATACCTTGCCCTGTGTATCTCTTTCATCTGGCTGTTCCAGAGTTGTATCCTTTAAAGTAAACCGGTAATAGTAAGCAAGCTGTTTTTCTGAGTTCTGTGAGCTTTTCTAGTAAGTTATAAAATCTGAGGTGAAAGCGCTCGTCAGAACCTCCAATTTATAGTCAGTCAGGAGTAAGGGAGGCCTGGACTCGTGATTGACATCTGAAGTCTTGTGGCACTGAGCATTTAAACCTGTGGAGTCTGATGTAACTCTGGTAGTTAGTGTCAAAATTAAATTGAATTATGGGATACCCGGTTGGTGTCTGGAGAGTTAGAGAATTGGTTGGTCTGAGGAAAGAACCCACACATTTGGTGTCAGAAGTATTGTGGGTAAAAACAACCCAGAGAGATAAAATTTAGTTTGCCTCATTCATTGATTCATTCAACAAATATTTATGGATTGCCCATTATGGCCAGGCTCAGTTCTTAGGACAGTGAATGAATCAAATAACCCCTGGCCACATGGAGTTTGCATGCTAGTGGGATAATAAATTCATAAATTTTATGGTGTATTTACTATGTGCTGGCACTGTTTCAAGTGCTTTACCTAATATAACTTTCATGATCCTAACAACAGTCCTACAAGAGGCATCCTGTTATTATCTCCATTTTTAGGAAAGGAAACAGGCATAAAGAAGTTAAATACAGCTAGTAAGTGATACAGCCCAACTTCACACTGTGGCAGTCTGTTACAGTCAGAATCTATCATTTTAATCACTGCATCATACTTTCTCTTTTTCTGAAAATCACTCTGACTGGCCCTAACTGCTATTAAGAGATGAAAGTGGAAGTTATGATATGGTAGTCAGAGAATGAGATACTGGAATTTTCAACAATACTGTGAGTAGATATTATTCCTACCATATAGATGGGAAAATTGAGGCTTAGTTCACACATCCACTAAGTAGCAGAGCCCGGATACTATCCCAAGCCTATTTATCTCTAAAACACAGTATCTTTCCACTAGCATCTCCATCTCCTGCACAAATGGAGAGCTTCCACACTCCCACCTCTATTTTGTGATCAAAAGACTAATTTGAGGCATATTTTAGAGTCAAGATTAGAAAACAGGGCATTTAAATATTTTTCTTCATCTGGTAGGCATGTAATTAAAAATTAAATAAAATATAAATATGCCAACACATAAACTTATACACATATAGGATTTTTTCTTTTATAATTTTAAATTGAAATAAAGCATACATAAAGTGAAATACACAGATCTTAAATGTACAGTTTGCTGAAATTTGATAAATGTACACCCCCACATAATCAACACCCTAAACAAGATATATATGTGTATATGTAGGTAGACAGACAGACAGAATTTAAAACTATTAGAGGTATGAGTATTCATGTCATGATTAATGATGAAGACTTCCCCCACATTTTCCTTTCTCTCCTTCCTTCTTGCTTCTAAATTGACATCTCCAGTGCACGGAGGTTACACAGAATACCAGATGCAGGTCAAAAGATGGCTGTGTCAAAACAAAACAAAGAAAAGAACAACTAGCCATTTCTTAATGCTTGTGAAGGAAAATCACATTCTACACTTTGTTTTTCTGTGGAGGGGTCATGTGCCTGAGCCCACACATTAGCATGTGAACTTGTTCCACTTAAATGAGTCAGAGTTCCTCAAGAAGGCAGATTCATGTATCTCAGAGTTATGTGTCAGCATCTGTGAGAAAAAGTACAATGTACTGTATTGGTGCATCTCACACACACACACACACACACACACACACTCATTTTCACACAAGAAATCACACAGCTAATAATCAGCAGAAGTGGGATTTGAACTCAAGCCTAGCAGACTCAAGAATGAGGCTTTTGTACTACAGGGAGGACAGGAACATTGGGTATGAGGTTAGGGCTAAGCAAAGGTCTGGAACTGGACTTGAATTCTGCCTTTACTACCTATCGGCTTTATGACCTTGAGCAAATTCCTTATACTCTCTCTTGTTTTACTTCCTTGATTCATAAAGCGGGGATAGATGATGATATATATCTGCATCATAAAGTCATTCTGAGGATTAAAAAGGTCATGTATGTAAAGTGATTAGCACAGTGCATAGCACAGAGTAAGCACCTGGGAAATGTTGGTTTAAAGCAGTAACATAACAATGGCCATGGGACTTGTCTGCTAAGTCAGTAGGTGCCACATGTTTTTGATAATATAGTTCAAAAATAGTTCAAGCTTGCATCCTTAATACATGGAAATAGTTCAAGCTTGCATCCTTAATACATGGAAATTTATTTATTGAAAAAGAGCAAAGACATATTCTGAGCTTATAGATTATGTGTGCTATAAAACAGATAAAATATAGCTGAAATAAAATATTTCAAACATTTGCCTATTATGATGTCTTCATATTAAAATCATGCAGTATCTAAAGATGTACAGTACATCTATGCCAGGTGAGTTTTAATGATTTTTAAGTGATTTTTGATGCTTTCTAAATGCTTTCGTATGTGCCTGTGTGTCTATATCTCAAACAGTATTCATGATATTTTTTTCCAACACTTGTCTTATCTGACTTGGTCTTTATTGTTTTTACCTTATAATATGAAGAGCTTGTGCCAAGTAAAAGTGTTACCATTTTTTGTTTAATTGAATCTGAATTATCCCCATTACCTTTAATCCATTGACTGAATCTTTTTCAGCCACTTGCCCATTTTGTGAGAGCTGGTTTAAATAAACTAGATAATACCTATAAATCCACTACCCTGGGCTATGTAAATGACAACGTGTAGCAAATCCTTGGCAGCTGGGGACATACAAACAAGTGCCGTGCTGTTGTCCCCTCAGTGTTATAGAGCTATTCTTCTCAGGAAACCTCACACATCTCACCTGACTCATGACTCTAATGTGTGGACCAACTAACTAATGGATCTGAAAATAATCTGTATATTAGGTACTGGTAAAGCTTAATTAATTTCTTTAGACTAAAAATCATATAAATGACACCTCTAATACTTTATTCCAAAATCCTAATGCAACATCTTGAGCACTCCCTGGAGTGCATGTCTGCCACTTTAGAAACACAGGCTTAGATGATCCTACACTGTCCCTGTCATGGAAGTCACTGCCCTTTCATTCAGCAACTCAGCAGTCATGAACCACGCACCTGTAAGTGCTGGGATTGTGCCAGGCATGAGACCTACAGTGACCTGGTTCCTGCCTTCAGGGAGCTCGTAGTATAGCTCCCACCGGGCAAGGTCTTGGTTATTCTTCCATGTAGATTATGACTGGACACTGCCCAGCTTGCAGTGCCCCTTGGTGTTTAGGCCTAGACTTCCTGGTAGCCCTCCTAAAGCCTCAAGGCCATAATTCTCCTGGGGAGCGGAGAAGATAACAACAGATCATCCACTCCCCAGATTAGTGTGTGTGCCACTTACGGAATCCCCATCTTCTCCATGAGTGTGGAGGAGCCTTTTCCTTTCTTTAACTTAATTTTCCTGGGTAACTCACTTCAGTGTAGCTTAGAGCCCTTTGGTAGCTCCCAAACCAGGCCATAATGCATGAGAACTGGGTGTTCCCCACACCCACACAGGCCTGGTGATCACTAGTGCTGCCCCCAGAGAAGTGGTGAGCAGTGTGTGCAAACTGGCAGCTTGGCCTTGACACAGCGGGGAAGGGTCATACCGCGTGAATGCCGTCTTTCATGGCCACGGTACAGGGCCCCTATTTTTTTCTACAGAAACCCTTCACTTGCTTTCAGAAGTAACGATCAAATGTGAACTTTCATGGTTTATTTATAGCCCTGCCTTATAGAGAGAAAGAAAAGAAGTGATTAAAATGCAATTTTACAAAATATTTTGTTTTTAAAAGCTTTCATTGTGTGGGCAAAAAGGAAAGAGAAAAGTCACTGCATTCATTGTGCTGTCTAGACTCTCAAACAAAGAGGGTAGCGTGCTGCAAATTAAGATTGTCTGGCTCCTGCTTGCTGACAAAAAGTATGAATTTTGAGGCCAACTTCAAATAGACCTTTTTGAACAGAAATATATTGTGGGGGGTGACTATATTTAGCACGTGTCAGCATTTCCATAATAAATTCGTATTGTTATGCTGTGGTAATTTCCAGATTTACTGCAGCCAGTGGGTTCATGAGGTTTCAGTTTTATGTTAATGATTTGGAGAAATTAGAAAATTCAGCAGGGCTATTTCTGATGACAGCACTAATTCTCTGGGTGTTCTCCTCATTGTGTCAAATACCCACAATGAGCCCTGCCTCCCAAGAAAGAGGAGAGTAAGCACGAGTCATTTGGGCTGTCTGTTTAAGCATAACTTTGTATTTTAGAATGCAGTATATTTTTGTTTTCCTTACAATTATCAAATCCATATATGCTACTGTAGACAATTTAAAAAATACAAAAATACAAGTTAACAAGAGAAAAAATTATCCCCCATGCTCTTGAACCTGTTAACATTTTAATATATTTTTATCCAATGTTTATACGCATATGTAACTTGGGTTTAGAACAAACACAATTCTTGAGATAGAATTGCAAGAAAATTGTATTTTTTTATTCCCTCTGCCTCTTTACATTCCTGCAACTATTTTTTCTCTGCCCTAGTTAAAAATTCTGGTAGTTCCATTACTTTCCTAGATACGTACAAAGTCACTGAGACAATACAAGTCTTATGGTACCTTAAGTTGTAAGACATAGCCAAAATTCAGAAATTAGATTATCAAGGAATATATAATAATCATCCCTTCAATTTTCATCTCCTCACTCTTCCAGCTGGGTCTACTGCAGTGGAGAAGAGGCAGCTGTAATCAGAGTCTTCTTCCTTCCTCATTCACTTCCTCCTCAGTGTATAAGCTTTTTTTGGTGTAAGGGAAGAGGTGGGGCATGTAGGAAAATTCTTATCTGATCAGCACTGTCATAAATGGGCTTCATGCTGTCTTACCCTAATAGGTGTTTATAGTTAGGCTCAATAATAGATTTTGGGGAGGACCTCCACTTCTGGGAACCTCTCACTTACAATATCTTGTCCTTGTTAATGCCTTCTGTTCTAATAGATGACTTGCTGTCCTTTTAATTCCTTAGAAATCCAGTAGGTCCTCGCAAGCTGCTTTATGCAGACTTGCTCTGCCTAATTACATGGCCATATTGGACATTATCTATAGCAACCTTTGACAGCTATCTCACATGTGAGCTACCTAGAGTCTGTGGGAAACAGTTATGCCTTTTGGAGTCTGACGGACGCTGGTGGTGTTGGCTGATCTAAGTACTCCTTCACTTCTACACCGATTTGGCAGCCAACCCTTTTCTTCCAGAAAGGAGTCACACTCAAGTCATTGTGTCCCATAACCTTAGGGACACATACCAAGTTCTCTGGTGGTCTCAGTGAAGCCCTGCTCTTTTGCCTTGTGAAGGAGGAGACTCCTCTCAGCCCTCCCTTAGAAGGAGGCCTGATGTGCAGTAAACCAACAGCTGTCTCCTAAAAGTCCAGCTCTTTTTCTCATGTGGATGAAAGGTTTAAGAGTTGATTAATGGGTCCTCAACTACCCTTTTTACAAATTTTTCAGGGTGGTCTGTTTCCAGCTCACTTTAGTATCTTATATCTGTCATCCTTAGATCTCAGCCAAAACTTCCATTTTAGTGTTCTGTCGTATGTATGTTCATTCATCTCGTAGACATTCCCTGAATGCATACGATATACCAGATGCTGAGTTTGGCTATGGAAATAATTATAACAGTTCTGGTCTTAAGGAGTTCACAGTCTAGTTGGGGAGACTGATGTGCTAACAAAGAATTGCAATGCCCTGTCATAAATGCTGTGATAGGTGGAAGTACTAGTTGCTGTAGGAGCAAATAACTCCCTCTAGAAGGGAGGCAGGCAGTGGGATGAGTCAGAAGAAATCTCAGTGGGTCCATGCATGAGCTAAGTTTAATGCTTAAATCTGTACTTTTTTGAGAAACAAAATAACCTCATTTTAAACCTTTGAAATCTCGATTGCTGGTGTTTGTTTCTTAATAATTTATTTTTAAAACTAACAAAAGTAATGTGAAGAAAGGAAGAAGGAATTCCCAGTCTTTTGTACACACATCTGTTACAGTGGGAAGGGAAGTGACATTTATGGAGCATCTTCTATAATACAAGTTTCCAGGATCCCACCCAGGAAGGCAGTCCTGGAATGTTGTCTCAAGCCTGGGGCCTAAGCACAACCCGAAGGAGTATTCCCTGAAGACATTTTCAACAGTCAGAGGAGGGAGAGGAGGCTAGTTCCTCCCTACCTCACAGCAGAGCAGGACTCTGAAAATGTCCTTGTTAGGTGGAATGGCAGTGACATCACTAAGATGTGTTTGACTGCCCCTTCACAAAACAGCCCCACACTACCCCATTTTAGTTTCTATCCTTTCACCATGATTTCCTTTTCAATATTTTTTTAGAATTTTTTAAATCTCCTCACTAGAGGCTGCCATTTCTTTTCTGCTGTCAGTGTGTTTGCTACTGTGAGCATCCCTGAGCTCCCTCCCAGCCAACACTATTTAATCCATTGAGGGCAGATAACTAGTTCCAAATATTCTTGCCCATCATTGAGGAAGAGTTGATAGAACATATGTATAAGTGATTAGCGGATGAAGAAGCTTACACATTTCCTAACCCTTGAATAACTATTGAAAAAAAGTTTATCTGCTTCTAACAGTTATTTATCATACTCTAGTTTGATCATGGTAAATGTCTTTTCCATTCTATGGTGAACTTCTTGATGAGAGGACCTATGCATTCTTCATCTTTGTATTCCATTTATATTGAGTGCTGTACTTGGCTTTTAGAAGAATCTCGATGTTTTATGAATATTCTAGGTGCTGAGATTAAGAAGCAAACAGAAAATGCCCTGGCCTCTTATAGCTTACATTTTGGTTAGGCCAAGGGGTGGAGAGGGTAGATAAGGAACATATCGGCCAGTGAATACATGGCATGTCAGAAGAGGGTTAGAGGTAAATAAGGTGTGTGTGTGTGTGTGTGTGTGTGTGTGTGTGTGTGTGTGTGTGTGTGTGTAAATCACAGTAAGGTGGCAAGGATGGGCAGGGGCCACTTGCATGTTTTGAAAATACCCAGGAGCCTTCACATTCTGTGTGGCAGTCAGTTTTTACATTTTTTCCTTCCCTGCTAGCATTGAGTTTCTCTAGGACAAAGAGGGTGTCTTATGCAAATCTATGTCCCTAGCATAGCATCTGGTACATAGTGAGTAATTAATAAATATGTGGAGTAAGAAGTTGTACATGAGACCCCAGAATGACTACATCCTTAAGAATAAGATGTCAGTAATTGTTTCTAAGACAGGGCCTGTTCTGAGGAACTTTGTCATATTATTGCTTGTAGTCTCCCAGGTCAAGTCTGCTGAACGCCAAAGTATGGGTTCATTCCATTTCCCCTAACTTTCTCATAACTTTAACAGCATTGGAAGACTTCCCAAGGAAACCACACCATTTTGGTCATATAATGGGGCCAATGTAATCCATGGTTGATCTTGATGCTGTATACACCATGTCCACCCAGACATTGCAACTTGCTGTCTGCCCAATTATCTTACTATAAAAACAAGAATGTCCTAAAGTCACATACCAGAACTCAAGTCTAGACTTAGCCCAGAGATCCCATACCTGTACTCACAATTTCAAAGACTACTGGACAAAAGCTGAAGGCAAAATAAAGAGGTCTTAAATATTTTATCCTACAGTACAGGTGCAAAGTGAGTTTAACTCAGTTATTGTTATCTTGAGTTAAGCAGACAATATGCTTAGTGGCTGGTTATGTTGCCTTCTTAAGCCCTCGTGTCCAGGCAATGAGAAGGAGAAATAATTTCCTCCCATCACTCCCTGGGAGCGATCACAAAAGCTTCACTTTCTGGGCTATTTATGCCCTAGAGGCTTCAATATATAATCATTTATCAAGCCCCGGCTGTGTGATCATAAATGTAACTCTTAGTGTCCAGTTGGGTTTTATTCCCAACACTGGAGAAAATAAATTGGAAAAAAAAAATGGACTAACTGAATATCTTAAGGGGAAATGAATTCTAATTAGAATGTTCTTGCCTATGACAAGCCTCACTTCAGTTATAACTTTCCAACTCACCTCTCTGTGTTCTTTCTTCCATTTGACAGGAGGCAATGGCAAGAATGAGCAAAGTTGGGAAAGTTGTGTTTCCCAGACTTGAGGATAAAAGGTAAGTTTATTTTTTTTTTATATGCACAATGGTAAGGAATGAGAGCATACAAACACACACAACTTTAGAGCTGGAATAAACCTTGGAGGTCAGCTAATCCAGTCCTTTCATTTAATAGTTGATAAAACCAAGTCCCGGAGAGATAAAGTCACTTTCAGTTACCTACATAGATCACAGAGTTATGTAGGGCCAGACCTGGGGGTCAAACACACTTCTGAATATTCAGACCAATGTTCTTTTCCCTATATCATTAGCAGCAAATCTGGTCTATGTTCTAAAATGTGGATCTCTTTTATCTTCCACCAAAGGACACAGGAGCATCTGTCTGTTTTTTTGTTTTCTTCTGGTTTGGTTTTTTTACCCTTTGCATCGCTTGGCAAAGAGGGCTATATCATAACCTTGATCAGTATTTTAACCCCATGTCACAAAACACTAGTATATTGAACTCCTGCTGTATTCAAGGCATTATACTCATTAGCCTCTAGGCAGGATTTAGAGGGGAATAAGATACAGTCTTATTTATGCACAAAGATCATTTCAGAACAAAGGGTAAGTTCTACAATAGAAATATGACCAGGTGACAGAGTAGCCCAAGGAAGAAAGGAATGTGATCTACAGGGGTGAGGGAAAGCTTTTGAGAAGAGTTTAAAGTTTAGCTGACTTTAAATGCTTAAAAGAAATTGTCATGAGATAGGACAAGATAAGGAAGGACATACTTGGTATAGGGAATAACATATGCAATTATAAAGGTGAGAACAGCATGATATGTTCGTGTAACTATAAACCACTCATAAATCTGCAATACAAAGCATGAGATGGGGAATGGCAGGAAGTGAAACTGGGCGTGGAGGAATACACAGGGTCATCGCATAGGAGTTTGAGGCCATGCTAAAGACTTCAGACTCCATCCTACAGGCAGAATGGAGATACTGAATTTCTGGCAGTGGTAGGACCTGGTCAGATGCGAGTTTTAGAAAGATCCCTCTTACAGGATGAATTAGAGAGCCTAAGGGTAGAAGCAGAGAGATGAGATAGAAGGCTTTTTCAATCATCTAGATGAGAGATGAAAAAGATCTGTATTAAATCACCGGTATTAAGTTTAAAGATGAAGGGACAGTTGTGCAAAGGCCTTTTATAATTTTAGGAAAGTATTTGAGGTTAAGACATAAAAGCAGATTCTACCTTGTATAATGGATGGTCAGAGATGCTGATCCCACCAAAGCACAATCAGTATTTAACAGAGTTAGAAATAACCACAGAAAAAGCCATCCAATTTCTTTTCATTTTTTTTAAAGAATGTCTCCAAATGATGTTGGACTGTTAACCTCTGAATACAATCCCTCCTCTAAATACAGGGGTGAGAGGAACTGGCCCTTACATGGAGGAGCTTGACTCAGGAATCCTGCGAGATCTGAGTTCCCTATGCAGAGGAAGCCATAGGCTAGCAGCATCCCTCTTTTGTTGAAATTAGAAACATCGTTCTACCCCCTCCACCCGCCCCGTGTTTTTGTTGACCCTCCCAAGACTTTTGAGAGAAGTCTGCTTTTAAATTCTTTCAGTAAATCCATGTGTTCCTATTGCAAAGAATCCTTAGCTTCTTGCTGTCATCTGAGAGCCCTCCTCTGGGAGAGAGGCACACACAATGCTCTATCACCATCTGCAGGCTGCCTGAAGATTTGCAAGTAGAAAGGGAGCCAGTTTCCCTCTGAGCTACTCTCACATCTGGTCTCAAATCACATTATAAACTGTACAGAACATTTACTTAGGTCTGTACCACAGAGGAGAAACTGTGTGTAGGGAGAATTTGCAAGAGAGGGGATTTGGTTGATTTATAAGTCCAGATCAAAGAATAATATAATCTAGTGACTTTAATCTAGTGACTTTGTAGGAGGATCCTAAATTTTACCCTTATTCCCAGACTGAATTTATCTGCAGTCTTAGAGCAGTCACTTAAAAGTGTCATAGAAAATTTTATGCATCAAAAAGTATTATCAACAGAAAAAAAGGCATCCCACAGAATGGGAGAAAATATTTGCATATCATTATCTGATAAGCAATTAATCCAGAATATAGAGAACTCCTAAAACTCAACAACAGAACAACTCGAATCAAAAGTGGGCAAAGGATTTAAATAGACATTTCTCCAAAGAAGATATATAAATAGCCAATGAACACATGAAAAGATATTCAACATCGCTCATCGCTAGTCATTAGGGAAATGCAAATCATAACTATAATGATATATCACCTCGCACCCAGTAGGATGGCTACTATACATATATATTTACACACACACCAAGTGTTGACAAGGATGTGAAAAATTAGAACCCTTGCACACTCTTGGTAGGAATGTGTATAAAACAGTATAGTGGTTTCTCAAAAATTAAAAATAGAATTACCATATGATCCAGAAATTCCACTTCTGAGTATATACTCGAAAGAACTGAAAGTAGGGGCTCAAGGGGATATTTGTACACTCCTGTTTGTAGCAGCATTATCCATAGTAGCTAAGACATAGAAGTAACCCAAGTGTCCATCAGTGGATGAATAGATAAACAAAATGTGGTATATTACATATGTACAATGTAATATCATTCAGTCTTAAAAAGGAAAGATATTCTGACATATTCTATAACATGGATGAACCGTATATTATTCAAAATGCAATAAGCCAGTCACAAAGAGAAATACTGTATGATTCCATTTACACTGGTATTTAGAGTAATCAAAATCGTAGAGACAGGAAGAATAGTAATTACCAGGGGCTGGGGAGAGGGGAGAGTGGGGAGTTATTCTTTAACAAGTATAGAGTTTCAGTTTTGCAAGATGGAAAGAGTTCTGCGGATGGATGTTGCTGACAGTTGCACAACAGTGTGAATGTACTTCATGCCATTAAACTGTATACTTAAAAATGGTTCAGATGGCAAATGTTGGGTTATGTGTATTTTACCACAATAAAAAATAATTGAAAACTATAAAGCACAGGGGGAAAAAGTACTTTAGACCTCAGTTTTCTGTGTTTAAAAAAAAAAAAAAGGAAAAAATATCAATTTCTGGGCATTTCAAGATAATAGAAGCATATAAGAACATCAGTTAGCACTTGACAGCTCAGAAAGTGTATCATGTTCGTTTTCTTGTTTAAAATCCAGTCACTCTGTGGCATAGGTACTGTTACCACTCTCTTCTAGCAGGGAAACTGAGGTTCAGATCATTTAAAGAAGTTGCCCAAAGTCACCCAGTTCTCACTGCCTGCAAAACCAATGTCTTCCCCACTGTACAAAGAATAAGGCCAACAAAAAATTGTCCATATTAAAATTGGAAATCTTCAAGTATATGAGAAGGGACCCAAGTTCCCTTCTAGCAGTTTTGAGATTCCTAAGTTAGGAAATCCACCTCATAGAGTGAAAGAATTGCTTAAGGTTAAACTGTCAGCGTATTATTAAAAAAGGAAAATTACTGTTCCCAAAATCATTCTATGTTTAATAAATTTGGAGGCTCACCAAGTGAGTTTTAGTAGAACCCACATATAGCTAGATTGATGATAATATTGGAATATTAATTTTTTTTAAAGTAGTTACCATAACTAGCACTGATATCGCTTACTATGAACCAGGCAGTGTTCTAAGTGCCTTTCATAGATTACCTGGATTAATTCACACAACAGCTCTTCAAGTAGATCCTATAATTATTCCCATTTACAAATAGAGACATTTAGGCACAGATTAAGAAACATATCCAAAGTCACACAGCTAGTAATGGGCCAAGCTGCGATTCAAATCCAGGCTTCAGAGTCCACCTTTCAAAGCTGTATTTGGCCCCATCACAGCTCTTGAGTTATCATAATACTTAAGAAAGAAATGCTTGGGGGATGGGGGAAACTTTTATTAATCTATTTAGCTCTGCATATTTATAAGGAGAAGTTCCAGGGTTATTCTTGCAGTCTCTCTCCCCCAAATCACAAGCTTGCACCAAAGCTCCCTCATGAGGACTTCCTTTCAGAGCACCACAGAATCTATCAAGACATGCTAACCTGGTCTCATCAACCCCTCAACCTATGTCAGCTCCTCCCAAGCAAGAACAGTATGGACAAAGTCGCAAGTCTTCAAGTATAATTTGTCTTAGCTACTCTTATCTCTTTCAGGATTGGGCTGCTCTGCCATCTGACTCATGGCCAACATCAAGTTCTAACAGTTCTCCCCTGAAGAATCAGCTAGAGAGTACAGGGAGGGCAGAGTCCACTATGGGATGCCTAAAGGCAAAGCATAGCTGTAGGAATGGCATTAGTCACGTTTTCATGGGGTTTTACTCCCAAATAAAGCAGTCTGCAAAGGAAATGTAGGTGTGGAATCCGCAAAGGGTAATTACATGTTTAGTCCTGTCCCTGGTCAGGCTGTGGTTTTAAACCAGTCGTCAAACCTGCAGCTAGTCATATATATAAATGTTTATTGAAGCTGGGGATGTGAAAGGCCCTGTGTTAAACCTGAGCCTTTTAGTACATTACAGTGAAGGCTTTGAGTTCAGACAGACCTGAGTTTGAATTTTAGCCCTGCCAATTTTTAGCTACCCTATTTTAGATATGCCTCTCCAAGCAAATGTCTTTGCTTCTAAAATGAAGATAACACCCCATATAAGTTAGAGGTAATAGAAATAATAATATCCATTGCTCAGGACGCTATAAGGATTCAAAAAATGGGAGTGTATGTGCAAAACCATAACAGATATATTGCCATTCTAAATGTAAGGGGAAGCTGCATAACAGTTTGTCTGCGATCATTCAGTGTATTCATTTGTCTCCCACAGATATTATGACAAGAAATATCAAGTATTCCTGAAGCTGGTTGAACACCAGAAGGAGTATGCAGCAATCATGAAAGGGGACTGACAAAGCTTACAGGTCCAATGCCAGAAGGTTCTGAGTTATTGCATCAGGGACTCTGTCATTTCATCTTATATTCAAGACCCTTTAGGTATCATTTTATCATTTCTGTATTGTCTTTTAATAAAGAAACAAAGACATGTGTAACTAGAACTAGAGGCCTCCATTTCAACATACTACCATTTCAAAATAACAAAACATGATGGCTAAAAGCCATCAGGTGGCAGTTTCCACAGGCCCTATCATGGAGACAGACATCTCACATGGGATCTCCGATGGGACTTGACCTTGGGGATCATTCAGTCCAGGAGAAACTTATATTTGTTAATTGATTCAAGGTCATCCATTAAATGAAAGGCTTATAGTGATTTAGGTAGGACATCTAATGTTTATTCTATAGGGACTAAAAGCTTGTTGTTAGCTTTTCATTTGAAAATACTTTCAAACTTACAGAAAAGATACAAGAATAGGAATTATACAAAGAACACTCCAGTATCTAACTTTTACCTTTTAGCATTTACCTCATTTGCTTTATTATATTTGTACATTCTCCATGTGTATGTAAGTATATACACATAAATTTTTATGAGTCCTTTGAGGGTAAATTTCAGTAGACTTAACTTTTATATAGCACTTTTATTTAAGCTGCCGTTCATATTCCGGTTTTGTCAGTAACTCAATAACATCCTTTATGGTGTTTTTTTTCTTCTTCCTGTACAGGATACAGTCTAGAATCAGATATTGCATTTAATTGCAAAATTGTCATCTTGCAGTCATCATATTAAAGATAGGTACAGGCAGGAATCATCAATGGATCCAAGAGAGAATTTTGATGAGTAATAGGATGTATGCATGCATGTTCTTAAAATGTTTCTTAGTTACAGGAGGAAAAAGAATGTTAACTATACAGGGAAGAAATAGGACAACACCTTCTTGGGTGATCGAAATTAACTTCAGGTGGGCAGATGGACATCATGTGCCTCCAGATGTGATAGCCTGAGAAGGACACAGCATCATTCTGGCTGGAGATATATAACCTGAATCTAAGCTAAAGAAACATCAGACAAACTCAAAATGGGCAGCATTCTATTTTTTTTAATGAATTATATATTCTTCAAAAATGTCTATGTTATAAAGAAAATGCAAGGCTATGGAAAGTTTCCAGATTAAAGGAAACTAATGAAACATGATGGCTAAAAGCTTTTGATATAGACAGGTGTTTGAAAAAAAAAGTTGCTTTAGCTTTTACCATAACGTACACATAAACACACACAGACAGACACATGTGTACATATACACACTCACCATTTCAGACCCAAGAGTAACTGCTAATGTTGATTCTAAGTCTGTCGTTGCTCAGATGAGTTTGGGTAGAGGATATATGAGACTTTAGCAACATAAGTCAGCAGGTAGAAAAGAAAAAGCCAATACATCCCAGTCAACAAACATCTTTTGGAATACTTATTCTGTGCCAGGTATTGTGCTGAGCACTGGGGTACAGGGATAAATAAAACATGGTCTCTGCCCTCAGGGAGTTCCCAGTCTAATGAGAAATGGAGACAAGCAAATCGATCACAGCACATCTAAAAGGAGGCACCTGCTGCCGTGGAGCACATCAAGCAGTTAGAAAAAGAGGAAGCAGTGAGCAGTGAAGGGTTGACAGATGGGAAGAAAAGCAATATGGTGTAAAGGCTGTGAGTCCTGGCTTTACCTCTTCCTATTTATGTGACTTAGACAAAGGTTCTTAATCTTCCTAAACCTCGGTTTCCTCATTTTGAAAATGTAGATTATTAATAGTACCTACTTTATAGGAGTCTAATGAGGAATAAATGAGATAGTACTTTTAAGCACTTAGCTCAGTTGTCTGGACCATGCTTATCTTTTTGCATGGCCTGATACTTAGAAGATGCTCGGAATAATTACGATAAAAATTACTGAGTAGGATGACCACACCCAGTTACAAAGGCCACCTCTACAATAGTATTGAACAATATATAAAGGATAACAGAGATCTTGGGCTGGGCATGGTCTAGGGTGAAGGTGGGTGTGGTGTCTAATCCATTAGATGTAGCAGCAGGAGGAAGCCTAATTTGTTCACCTGCACCCCAGCCAGAGCTTGGTCTGGGGATAAGAAGGATTGGGCACCTCAAAGGAGAAGTCAGGTAAAGTGTGAGCTAGGCAAGATGTCAGGATGGTCAGACAGGTTTAAGGCGCTAAGGCTGATCAGCACTGACTCAGAACCTGAGGCAGGCCTGGGCCTGCTCATGCAAAGCAGTGGTGAATGCGGTAGTTGTGCAAGGCTGAGTACACAGAGGTAGAGAATGAATAATTACCAACCATTTTCCAAGTCCTTCCAGTATGTTCTTTCTCTCCAGTCCCCACTACAGCACTGAGAGGCAGCGTTAACCTGCATGTTCCAGTTGGGAAAGCTGAGACACGGAAAATATAAACAACCTTCCCAGAGTCTCTCAGGTGATAGTAGAGACAGGATTCCAATCCAGATCTGTCTGGGTTCAAAGCTTTGGGAGTTGCCCCTTTTTAACAGAGAGGAATGTGTTCCACCAACCACTCTTTAATTACAGTGCTCATGCTGTGGGTGATCAGCCCTGGATGCTGGTCATTCTCTCAGGCAACTCATATCCAAACCAAACCTCACTTAGGGTTCTCTCCGCTTAAGAGAAAAAGGAAAACAGGTACAAATGAGGCAAAGAACATGGGAACTCTGGAAATCTTCTGGCATCTCAACAGTCAGAAGCAGCCTGGAAGAAGAACTGAAAGATCTCGTGCAAGATACTAAACCTCTAGGCCTCAGTCTCCCCCTATGTCAATGGGATATCCTGCTATCTTCCTCCTATGGTTGGTGGTAAAGATTCATGGAAAGAACTGTAGGTAAAAGCCCTAGCACAATGCCTTGCAGATAATAGGCACTACATAAAATTTTTTTTTTACAGTGTTCTCTTTGTACCACCTGGCTAGAGGGCTAATGCCTAAGAAAGTAATTCTAGTTCCTACTATAAAGCCAGTACTTTAGGAAAATGTAAATGTCTCTATGGATTTTTATAACCATGTGTAGCTCGATAAAAATTTTACTGACTCCAGTGCTCACCTTCTTGCACTGGGAAACTTTATTTAATGCACACATGTAAAGTATAAGTATATTTAGCTTTTATGAATAAGAATTACAGTGTGTCCAGAGTGGTTTGTAGGATTTTTGTTTTGTTTTGTTGCCTACTTTTCTTTCAAGTTGAAGCCAGCCTTGCTTAGCAAAGCATTTTGCCAAGGAACACCTTACAGTTTTTAGTTTTGACGAAAAATGCTTCCCATGTGTGAAGAACGTAAATGTGGCTTTCAGAAGAGCCAAAGAGAACAAAAGATGAGAGAGGGAATTGGGGAAGAAAAGACAAGGATGACAGAATGACATGTTGCAGAGCTGCCGTAAACTACAGGACCCAATGTCAGAGTTTGCTGGACTCCAAATGAGTCCCCTGGAAGGGATTCCCTTCTGTGGGAAGATTCAGACTGGGAGGTTGGTCTTTACGTACAGAGCACAGTCTATGTTCTTGCCAGTTGCATTAAAGAGTGAAGGGCAAAGGAGTGTAACTTCCAAGAAGAGGAGTAAAAGCTCTGTGGGACATCCCTGGATACATCCAGCTTTGAGGAGGTGGCAAATTGGCAGGTAAGGGTAACAAGCAGGAACATAAAGGTCTTAATGTTAATGCAGTCCTCTCTGACAGGCCTGAACATAACCAAGTCTCTTCCGTTTACTTATTTATCCCCCGTCCCTGGCCTGTGAGCTCTTGCAGGGCACTGACCGTCTTAGGGCCTGTGTTCTCTGTACCTCAACAGTTCCTGGCATCCGTGGGTGCTCAAAAAAAATATATACAAACACAAGACATTTTCTGCACATAGAAGACTGGTAGAACTAAAAATATCTCAAAAATACCTCACTTTTCAAGTCAGTCTGTCATACATGTTAATGTGCCTTAATTTAAGCAACATATAAAACTTTAAAATGTGACATGACCATTAAGGGTTAAAAAATTATGCTTTATACCTAATGACTTGCTTTTAGTTTTTTTATTGCACACGCACACACGTACATACACAAATGCATAATCACACACCTTATTTGGGGTTATAGCTCAAGCTCAGAAACGTTTTGTGAGTTTTCAGTGTTATTACAGACCATTTCTTGTATGATCTCTTATGGGAAATCAACTGGGTTGTAGTCCAGAAATGCCCATTGTTCACTGGGCTGCAGGACACATGCTTTCAGAATCTAAGAGCATAGTTACTAATAATTACCGTCAAAGGATTTAAAATGAAGGACATTGTCACTAAACAAGAAACTAATGACTGAGCAGAGCTGCGTAATGTAATTAAACTTAAGATGGGCCTTCTGATGAACTACAGAAGAATCGTTGTACTATCTAGTGTCTCCATAAATGCACTTAACATCTATTGGCAGTAATAAGAGGGGGTCTTGAGTATAAAAAGCTTTCCTTTTCCAATTTCTAGAGGGAGAACCTAAAAAGAAAAAGTATATTTTTAAAAAGGATGTTTTTGTAGTACTTATGAATATTTGATAATTACATAAAGTCTGTAAAATAAAAGTAACTTAAATAAAAAAAAGATTACTTGCTAATAAATTCAGGTTTCTCAATTTATCATTAATTCACCAATTAATCTTATGATCAGTTTCCATCCATCCACACTGAAAATCATTTAAAATCACATATTAGAATAAATGCTTCTAAAGACCTAATTTTCATTTGCTTAAGTCATGCCTGAAGTCTTGATTAAAAGTTTTCTTATTAAAATCTAGGGTGAGCTTGGCTCCCTGATGTATAATTTTAATACATATGAAATGGAAAATGTTTTATTTATTAATCTCTGGTATTTAGGCAAAGTCAGTAATGATGTCTTCCATTTGAAAACTTCTTTACAATTTCCATAGTGATTGTACATGCATTATCTCAGCTGTTCCTGATAATAAATTGGTGAAGTAGGCCTGACAAGGGTTGGGATCGCATTTTACAAACACAAAAACCATGGATCCAAGAGTTTAAGTAAATGGCCCACGATAGTGTAACTGGAACACAACACGGAGGCAGGACCACTCTGTTGCTTCTTGCTAAATAAATTCAATTAGCTTATTTATGTAACAGAGGATGACTCATTAGTTTGCTAATTGCTCTCTCCTCCATGGTACCCCTCTCTAGCAGATACATAAATATCTAAGAGGCTCCTTCTGATGCTCATTGGTTGATCAGAATATTGTGTTATTTCTATTGGCAAGCAGAGAGATAAAGTGAGAAAGCCTTGAGCAATGGAGTCAATAGGCCCTGCCTTCAGCTCACAGCTTCACTGCTTACTAATCAACACAGTTATGAACTCATGTAAGCTAGTTAGCCTATGAGTGTCTGTTCCTTATCTAGAAAGTGAGTGAAAAGAAAATCGGCCTCATGGCCAATGTGAGAAATAAATGGGATGTTTCAAGGTGCCTGGCACAGTGCCTGATATAAAATAGAAGTGTAACAGGTAATTGGTTTTTCTCCTAAACTAATCCATTTTTACATTACAGAATTTCTAGAAGCATTGCTTCCAGTCAAGTTGGACAACTTCATATCCAGTTTCCATAGGTAAAACGTCTGTGTTGGTTGTCAATGACAACCAACCATCATTGGGCTCTTAATATGTCAAGAGTGCTGGAATAGTTCCCGTTGATATATAATAGGGCCAACATCTAGTTGAGGAGAGAGGGGACATATGTAGAAAGAGATTTAACAACCATAGAAATCTCCAGCTAGGTGCCCAATATGATAATAACCTATGCAAAAGGTTTATCTATCTGCACTCAGTTGCTAGGTGCTACAGGGGGTCCGAGGATGCCAGTAACAAGTCTGTCAGGAAAGACTCATCTGGAAATGATGAAAGCTGAAACATGTACAGTTCTGCTAAACTGTAGGTACTAAAGGTCTTTCGCCTGAAGATTCAACTCTGTTCCATCCCTGGGGTAAACCAGGCTGAGGCAGGCCATATATAACCAGTTTAGACCAGGCCCAATTCTTCCCCAGCCAGTGAATCTAGAATTCATCTTTCTGTCATTAGCCCCTAGGCACCAGGAACTCACTAAATCACAGGCTTCTTCCCTAAAATACAACATATTTGTCCAATCTGGCATGACCCTTGGAATTGTGCAATTATCCTTATGATGGGCACAAAGAAATGTTGAGTCCTCTCGCATGGTTCACTGCATTATTCCTAAGCCTTTTATTAAAGTCTGTGCCTTACATTTCATGCCACCTGTATTTCTCCTAATCTCAGGCTTTGTTTACTCATTCTCTTATTTATGGCCTCACTACTTACTTCAAATTTGGCTTTTGAGACTCTCCCTAGGTAGAACCTTAGCTCTCCTTCAACCATAGTTGGTTAAATTCTCCTTCCTGCAACTCTGATTTGTAAATCATCTCTCTCATCCCACCTGGCCCCAGAAAACCCTATCTCAAGTTAAACCATATGGGAGGCTTACCTACCTGCACTCAGCAAACAGCAGCTGGAGGTGTCTGATTTGCCCTTCAGTTTCCCTCCTACGGCCAGAGTCCTGTCCTGAATTTTAGGCTACCTGGATGGAACCTAATCCATTATCTAGTGCTTACGAGCTCCCTCTCCTAGAGCCAAATCCAGTTCTCTGTAATTTTCCAGTCACCAACCTAAACCTTGCTTTTGCCGAAACATACCCCCAAGAGAGAATCTAAGGCACTCAAGCATACTTTCTGGCTAGAAACTTCCATCGCTATGCTAACTACACTGATAGTGATAGCCATTGAAGGTGTTCTTCGAGTACTTTCTGTTCCTGGGCCCCTTGTGGTTGAGTGGGCTCTTATGACTAGTTCTGTTTAATGAGCCGTGAGAAATGATTGTTTCTAGACCAAGTCTTTGATCGTCAGTGTGAGAATCTCCAAAGCTTTCTTTTCTCCTACACAACTATCAGCAATGTTCCAGATGAGGATTCTCCCTCAGCCGGTGTTCCAGAATGAAGATGATTCAGAGCAGAGCCCCCAACCAACCCACAATGAACATGTAGGATGAGTGAGATATAAACCTCTATTGTGCAAAAACACTGAGATTTTAAGGTTGTTCCTTACTTGGCCTAATCTTCCCAATCCTTACTGATATTCCTCATAATAACTGATATGAGGCTAAGTTTGCCATGATCACAACAGCAGGCTCAGTCTTGTTTGGGGTAAGACTTGTACCTAAATTAATTAATCTCCTTCATCCCAGCCCTGAACAACCCACAGTGCTTCCTTTCTCCACTAGCGTGGGTTAAGCATTTCATCTCACAGAAGTCAGCGAACTCTCTTACTCTATTCCAGAGCTTTCTAAGAGATTGTTTATCAGTTGGTTTTAGCTGCAAGTAATAATAACCCATTTGATAGTAGCTTATATGATATTTATTTCCTTATTAAGAAATACAGAGACAAGCAGTCATCAAGTTGACTTGTGGATTCAACAGTTCCATCAAAGATGCAAGCCCTTTTTAATTTTCTATTCCCTAGGCCTCAGCCAGCTGGCTTTTGACTACAGGTTTGTTACTTCCTGGCTGCAAGGTGCTGCCACCTTTAGAAGCATCTTATTTTTCACATAACACCATTCAAAGCATAATAGGACTTTCTCTCTCTGCCAATGTTTTTTATCAAGGAAGAGTCTCCCAGCAGACTTCTCCTTATGTCTCATTGGCCAGACTCTGCGTGCCATGATGGATTGTAAAGACTGGCTTAGAGAACTCATGTTTGCACTAGGACTGGGCATATTGCTGTTCCAGTGAAATCATGGTTTTGTTAGAAAGGGACAGGAGGAAAGACCTGTTGTATAGACATCTAACAGGGTTTACTAGAATAATAATAGGTTTTACTTGGAAAAAAAAAGAGCGATAGTCAACTAAGTCTGGGTAACACTGAGTTAAACAGGCTTTGTTATTATTGATTATCTTAGAATTGTCTTAATGTGCTGGGCGCATTGTGACTCTCCTAGAGAGATGAGTTGTAAAGCATCTCCCAGACTTAACCTATCAGAGAAGTTTTCGTACAGAGCATTTTATTGCAGTCATATAGAACCACCACAGTAATTTAGACTCTAACTAACCAAAAGTTTATAATGTTTTGATCTGAGTTATATGAATGTTTCTTTCATGTTATCTGTGAATAGGAGGTTTATTCAGAAAATTAATGACCGCTAAATGAAATTTGGTTGTTTTACCTAATTATAGAAACAATATGCTATACATGACTATATCAATTTACTGTATTCACTACTGTGTGAAATATTGTCTTACGAATGAATGTTACTAATTATCAGTGTCTAAACTAGACATTAAAAAAAGCTCAAAGAAGACCTCTGTTTAGAAGTATATTGCAAGAAGTCTTTCAGTTAAATTAAATTGGAGCTCTAGAAGTACCATAGATTAAACCAGTGGGATAGCAAGTGTCAAATCCTAACTAATAATACAATCCTGTATTTCCTTGTGATATTTTTAAATTTAGCATTTCCATTTATTCTAACTTTGATGTCTTCTGCCTCTCTATTATATATTCCACAGCAGCCTGACAGCCCATTCTCCCCTCCCCTCCCCATACCCATTCTAACCCAAACCACCCATGCATACATACAACACACACAACCTTAACATATTGTCAGGTCTTCGGCTAAAAAAGAGTAAAAAGCATTTTTTTTTTGAGACCAAGCAAATACCAAAGGAAAATATATCTAAACACTAGCTATTTTGTGACACATGGAGTTACTGATACTAAATTTCATGTTGCATTAAAATGGAGCTGATTTAAGTTCCAACATTGTATAGAAATTTTAATATCTTTTCGATAATATGCTTCTAAGATTTTTAGTTTATTAAACTCCAATGTTTTAGAAGTTTTGGCATATACTAGAAGATAAAAACTTGTTACAATTAAAAAGGATTTGAAGAAACCATAAAGTTAAATTATGTTGATAGCAAACATGTGTTTACTTTTTTGTACAAATGTGCATTTTCCTTAACATCTACCTTGTAATTTTTAAAGTATAATTTTTGAAACATATGGCTTAGCTGTTCTACACAGGTGTTATGTAGTGCTGGAAAACATATTGTGCTTATATGTATTCAAGCATATGCTTCGGTCCTACTCTTTTTACAACAAACACTTCATAGACTTCCTGTTATTTATATCAGGAACATGTATTTGGCCTTGATATCACCTGCTCTTTTTAGTACAAGGACTTACCAGGAAACTTCTGGGAGCTTATAAAATCTACAGGAAATCAATACAATATTGACTTTGTTATCAAGGTGATTGAGTTGGTAAGGAAGTGGTTAAAAAAAAAACATTATTACTGTAAATGGAGAATGAGATAACATGTTACCCCTTTAAACCTTTCCTTATTATTTCATTCTCCCCACAACCTTTTGCATTTGTATGAAAACTTAACTTGGTGTTTTAAAATGTATTGTTTCTCATACTATACTTTAATCATAATTCTCATTTTCAAGAATGACAGTCCATGTACCAATGATAATAACTAATAATAATAGCAGCTTACATCGGATAGATGCTATCAGAGAGTGTGGGTCATATTAAAATAACGCTAGGGCCATCACACCATCCAACTTCATACCCACGATTCCCCTAACCTAGTGATTCTCATGCCAAGCTGCATATTGGAATTACCTGGTAAGCTTGGATTCTACCTCCAGAGATTCTGACTGAATTGTCCTGGAATGTGGCCTGACATTAGTATGTTTGAAAATCTCCCCAAGCAATTCTAAAGTGCAGCTGGTATTAAGAACCATTGCAGAAGGAAATTTAACTTTGGGTGAACACACAATGAGATATACAAATGACAAATTATTGAATTGTACACTTGAAGCCTACATAATTTTATTAACCAATGTCACCCCAATAAATTTAATAAATCAAATAAAATGTAATAAAAAAGAGCCACTGCAATCTATGGCTATAACCTCCTGCTGTGTCTGGGAGAAGTCTCTGTAGAACAGGAATGAGAAAGAATATCCTTCAGGAAATATACTTAAAAACACCATTACCAACAATAAGCCACTAAAGGCCAGACATGCCAGATCAGATAGTATTATTTATTTAATCTTTTAAAAAACACTATGAGGGACATACTATTATCCTCATTTTTATAGATGAACAAACCAAAGCACAAAGAAGTTAGGCAAATTACCAATAGTCACAGAGAGAGCAAATAGTGAAGCCAGGACTCAAACTGGGTGTGCATAAATGCATACTCTTCACAATATCACACTTTAGATACATTCTCTCCCTGATTTTTAGTTAAAAACAGGCTGCTGCCTAGGCTGAGCCAATAATTTCTCAGTATCAGCCTGTAGCAACAGTTTCATTATTCTTCATCAAAGAGCCACCTCTGGGGAAGTGGACACTGCCAGGCTTATTTTTACAGGTGAAGTAAAGAAGGCACATGTGATTGAGACTTACATGAGGGTGCAACATAAGACTACCGATTGTTTAGAACCATTAGCTAATGGTTTTTAGCTAATTAATAGCCATAAATTACTTTCAGTAGAGAATCTAGAATTTTTATATAGGAATTGCTTAGGGGACTCAATATGGTGGAAAGGGTGAAATAGCAGACTTGTCATGAAACTGCTTTTTCAAAGCTCTTTCCATAAGAATATGAAATCATCAACTGTTCAGATCAAAGAATTGAGGTGGACAGCTGGTGGAAATTGTGGAAAAGCAAAAGCCCTTCCAATCCTAAAAACAACCTACTTGTCACTGCTGCTGTCCTTTAGGTAGGCAAGGACATTTATGTAACCATGTGATTGAGGTTAAAAGGAATTAGGTACTCTGTAGGCTATAATGTATCTTTATACTAAAATATTATTTCTATTATTATCCATCCCCCTTTAAAAGGAATCTCTTGGATTTCCCATACATCTTTACCTCTTCCAGTCTCAAAGTTTTAATTACATCTATCAGCTTCCTAGCTTACTTTTTGCCTCTATTCTTCTTTATTTTAACCTAACTATTGCTGCCAATCTTGTCATCAGTGCTCCCATCCCATCTTTCATTTGGTCTCCTATTTTTAAGGGTAAAAGTAAATAAAAGGAACATCCTAAGTGGGGGGAGGGGGGCGGGGCGAGTATAAAAGTAGAGTCCTTCATCACTGTGGTGGAGGCATGAGAAGCTGGAAGACAAATGCCGGAATGATGTCCTGGAAGAGATACTAAGGTCAAGGATAGGGCAGTCTGCCAAGCCAGTTTATTCCCAAGGGCTAGGTGAGGAATAGTTGTGAGATCTGGAGCCCAAATGAGGAAGAAAGAGAACAATGACTCGGGGGAGAGGTGGTCCAAATGAATGTGCAGACAAAATGCCGATGACAGTAGCATCTTTTTATTTAAATTTAATTTTATTATTAGTTTCAAGTATATAGTACATTGGTTAGACATTTAGTTTATAAAATGATCCCCCAGCCATTATATTAATGCTAACTGCATTCTCTATGCCGTGCTCCCCATCCCTGTGACCATCTATCAACTACTAATTTGTACTTCTTTCACCCTTCACCCCATTCTCCAGCCCCCCAACCCCTTTCCCCTCTGGTATCTCCCTAGATTGTCTTCTATATTCATCTGTTTTTGATTAGTTTGTTCTTTTTGTTTCTTAGATTCTGCATATAAGTGAAATCATATGGTATTTATCTTTCTTTGTTGACTTATTTCACTCAGCATAATAACCTCTAGGTCCAGTAGCAACTTTTTATTTGAAGTTCCGGGATGAGTAAGCCAGATTTAAACGGGCCGGAATGGTATGGATACCCTGACTCCAATATTCTGGCATTTTTCTGAGCAGGGGTGCTCTTTAGCCATAATGTATAAAAAAAACCCTGATGGATCCGTCACTGGCATTGGCTGTTATGTCACTGGGATTCTGAAACTTCCTCCTCCCATTAGATTTTTCAGATCTTTTGGGACTGTCCAGAAAGCAATCCTAAACAGACTGTCACCAGCTCCTCTTTCCAAATGTCTCCATACCCTGAAGCCCAGGATTGTTATAGCACACTGCCTATATAACAGATAATTAGAAAACCAACCAGTTTCTCTGCCTATGGTAGTACTGAAAACCCTTTTTCCAGAGTTTCAGTCTGTCTGGAAAACAAGGAACTTTATCATGACTTTTGTTTCTGTCAGAATCTAACCAGGAAATAGAAGCCACCTGAGCATTCATAACAGGGATTTCAAACTCAGGAATAAGGTAATGGAGGAACCAGAGCCTGAGGACAGTGAGGCAACCTACAGAATAATTACAGAAGGAAGCCACTAAGACCCTAGGCTAGAGAGACAGAAGAAGAGGTGATGTTACTAGCCCCTGGGCAAATGCTGAGATCCTGGCAGGACTGTTCGTGGAGAGATGTAGCTGCTGCTTGATGTAGCTGCTAAGGCAGAGAGGTAAAGGAAGAAAATCTCTGGCTTCTCCCTTCTTCCCATCATCCAATCCCCACCAGTGCCTCTCACTGGCCGTATTCAGCTGAAAACCAGCTGAAGTGGAGGCTGAGAAAGGCAGCCTGCAGGGGTTAGCCCCCTGTAAATACAGAGCAGAGTAGGGAAGAGTGGAGAACCTTACCGGAGGGCAAAATGCCTTGGAGAAGCTAATTGCTCTTCTTTGTCGACCTTCACTCCTGATCAGAATACTAGGGCCTTAGAAGTACTTCCACACCAGTGTTGCCCCTTGCTTCATCACACACAGTTTATCCTTATACTTCTGCCATCCTTACACCAACCCATCTGCCGTGCCTCATGGAGCCCCCATTCCATTCATATTACTGTGAACATTTTCTTCAAACTCTCTTTCTGACTTTAATTGAATCCTAACTCACATTTAGCAAAAAACCTGTCATTCATTTTCTCATTGGGAATTGTATCAATAATAACTAATCTTGCACTATTGTGTTTTACACGTATTAAGCCCTCCAATTCTCACAATTACCTTATATATTTTTTATAGATGAGAAAACTGAGACATGGAGTGCTTAAGAAACTTGCTAGTAACATGGTTTATAAGTAGCAGAGCTAGGAATCAAACATTCAGCCAGGCTCCAGAGCCCAAAGTCTTATACTACATATATCCCTGTTCTAAGAATGTACATACAGTAGTGATCACTATAGAGATGATCCCTACTAATGTAGTTATAGTTTAGGGGGAGAAAATATTTTTAACTTCTCACTTTGAAATAATTGTAGTTTTACAGAACAGTTGCAAACAGGATAGAGTTTCCATACTCACTTCCTACTGTTCCCCCTAATGTTAACATCTTCCACAGCCTTCGTATTTATCATTACTAAACAATTAACATTAGGAACAATACTATTTATTGAACTGCAGATTTTAATAGACTTCACCAGCTTTTCCACTAATGTTTTTGTTCCAGGACCCCACACAGGATACCACACTGCATTTAGTCATCATGTCTCTCTAGTCTCCTCCGGTCTGTGACAGTTTCTCAGAATTCCTTTGTTTTTTATGACCTTGGCACTCTTGAAAATTACTGGTCAGGTATTTAGTAGGAAATCCCTCAATTTGGATTTGTCTGATGTTTTCTCATAATTGCTCGGAGTTATGGATTTGGGGGGATGAATAATATAAAGGTGGAGTGCCCTTCTCATTACATCATGTCAAGGATATATGCTATAAACATGATTTATCACTGATAATGTTAACCTTAATCATTTAGTGTCAGGTTTCCTTACTGTAAAGTTACTATTTTTTATGCTTTCACATTCTATTAGTTAGAAGTGAGTGATTAAGTCTCCCCACACTCAAGGGGAGAGGAATTAAGCTCTGCTTTCTGGAGGGAGTGTACAACTACATTTCTTTGTGATTTTGTAGGAAACATCTGTCCCTTCTCTCTCAATTGTTTACTTATTTATTCAATCATTTATATCAGTATGGATTCATAGATGTTTATTTTTTCTTTAGCTATAATCTAGTACTATTATTTATTTTGTTGCTCAAATTATTCCAGCTTTGGCCATGGGGAGCTTTTTCAGTTTGACTACTGTGTTCTTTTCATGTATCACCATTTTTAAAAGCAATTCTTTGTTTTCTGTCATTACATAATACTCTAGGCTCATCTCATGTATTTCCTGCCCCAGCCTTAGAATCAGTCATTTCTACAAGGAGCCTTAATTCCTTTATTGGAGAATAGAATTAGAAGCACATCTAGCACCAAGATTTGGGTGCTAGATGTGCTTCTAGGCTCTCTCAGTGGTCAATGGCAGAAAACTTAGGTACATATGTATACTAACCCATATATATGCACATAGGAAGACTTCAAGTAAATAAAAGTACAAATAGGTTGTTATAAATGCCATGAAGAAAAATGCCACATTCTATGTACAATACTTATAGGTGTGATTTAATACAAATGGTGTGAGGGGGAGGTCAGGGCAGTCTTCTCTGCATCAGGAATACTTAAGCCAAAATCTATTAATTGAACAGGAATTAGCTAGGTGAAAGAGCAGAGAAAGAGCATTTCAGGTAGAAGGAGTAGCATCCAAAGAAGCAGTAAGTAGGGAGAACTCAATGCATTGGACAAATTGGAAGAGGTCCATCACTGTATAAGCAGAGTGATCCAGGGGAAATGCAGACTGCAAATGGGCAGAGGCTAGATCATGTAGGGTCTTGAAGATGGTAAGGATTTCAGATTTTTCCATGAATGCAATCGGTTTCCACTTAAGTGTTTTAAACAGGGGAGGGAGGTGCATCCGTCTTCACATAGAAATTTAGGGCTATGTGAAGTAGTTACCTCCCCAACTTCCTCAGCTCTCCCACCCACCTCCTCTAAGATTTTCTCTGCCGGCAGTCATCTGCAGGAAGCTTTACATCTGGCCATATCACTCTGGTCCATACCACACTCTTGTCTTTCCAGTTTGGGGATTTCACCAAGGCCATACCTACAAAATGCACTCACATGAGGGATACTCATGTACTATCATTGTAATGTATGCTCTCATTTATATTATTTGTTATTTCAAAGTATTTTCTGGACAGATTTCTATCCAATGCCTCACATAACTCCAAGCTCTACTGAAGATTAAGAATGTTTCCCTCTTTTCCTCAGTTGCTAAGAAGCTCGTGACTACATTTAATATATTCAGTTGTCTTTTCATCAGCTATGAATTCTTAATAAAATATTTCTCTTTGACTGATTGGTTGCCTTTAGTGAACACTAGGATCGTTTATTTTATTATACCTGTACTTTTATTATAAGAAAATTGAAGATCTTTTTTGAAATTAAGACAAATAATTTTTTTTTTAAATTAACAAAGAAATAAAAAAGTCCATCCTACCATTCATTGACAGAATTTTCACTTTGATACCACTACCAGCCTTAGTCCAAGGACTCCAGTAACATGGAGCTCTTGAGGTGATGATTTCTCTGAAGAACTCTCATTACTGCAGTTACTAGATGTTTATTGATTGTTGGGCCAAATGAATTAACAATGGTCTGTTCTTGTTAAATAATGAGGCAGTGGTTGTTTAAAAATGTTGGTAGTGTCTTATGTAAAATCTTAAGGTTTACTAAGTTTAAAACATTAAGAAAACAATTTTTTTATTAAAAACATAGGTTTAAAAATGCATGGAAAATTCTAACTATAAAAATGAAAATAAAAGGTTCTATATCATCTACAGAGTAGTACTCTTAGAATGCAATAAAGACAAATAATTATCCCTAGAGGAACACTAGTACCACCATGGCTTAATTATGCTTTATTTTCCTTTTCCTCCTGTGATAATTATTCACTCCTTTGGACTAAGAGATGCTGACAGTTCACTAACAGCATGGTTATTTTTGTCCCACGCGCCCCGTGGTTTCCTCTAATTTTAGTCCTAAGACAATGTGTTCAATTATTTTCAGGTCTTGAATTTGTTTCAATGGTGTTTATGTTTATTTAGATGAACAATTCTCTAACTTTTAAAAAATTAGAACGACTTCATTTTCATATTTAAAAAAATATTGAATGCCATTTAACATGTTAAGGAATTCTCAGCCTTATATCATACATAAATTTAAGTTTGAAAGTCAAGCGAGAAGAGCATGAAGACTTGGAGTCAGAAGACTTGGGTTCGAGGGAACTCTATCACACACGAGCTATGTGTAAACTGGGACAAATCGATGAATACCTATAGAGTGCTCTTTTTTCCTTTTTAAGATGGAGTTAGTAATCATTCCTCTGCCCAACTCACTGGATTGTTATGAAGTTCAAGTGGAATAATGGCTGGAAAACTGTTCACTTTGTACACCATAAAGTTCTTATAAAATATCAGTCATAGGAAATGTATTCATTCATTTCAAACACATTTGCTGGCACACACTAAGTGCCAGGCCCTGTACTCATGCCAGAAATGTAAAGATATTTGAATAGGAAGTTATAATGATGATGATGACAAAATTTCATAGGGTTAAATATGTGCATATTTCTTTTATCTGTGTAACATCAGTATTATTATGGAGTTATGATCTTTCTTCCTATTAAATCTTTTAAATTTGGGTTTTACTCATTTTGGAAGCAATAATTTTATTCTAACTTTGTCATAATATATGCTGAATGTTATCAATTAACATAGCTGAAAATCTGGACTTGCAAACAGGACATAATTTATGATTGTATTATTTCTAGTGCAAAAAAAGTTTTTAAAAAGTTAATTTTTTATTAAACTGATAAATTTTATCAGGCTTTATGTTTAGTTCCCAGTGTTGTCTCTGATCAGCTCTTCCTATTTTGGACTGACAACAGACCCAGCCAGAGTTTTAATACAAATTGTCTCTGGGAAAGACAACCTCTACTACCTACTTTTTAGGACTTTTTTTTAAAAGTCGGAAACAGAAATGACAATAAGGACTCCAAGAGCAAGAAAAACATGAATTGCAATTGCAGCAGGGCAGCAAGGAATTATAATTACCACAGGAGAAGTAAGAGACAAGATAATATGCCAAGTTCAATCATATAGCAAATACTGATGGAGCATTTACTATGTAGAAAGCACTGTGCTTATGACAGGGGATATAGTAATGAATACACTGATTCTCCCTACTGTGGAGTTTAGAGAAATGAAGAGTTAAGAAAGGTTAGGAAGAATCTTCTAGGCATAGAAAATAGCACTTGGAAAGGCCTAGAGGTAGGAAGAAATTACTGCCTTTAAGTTGTTCCTGGAGCATAGAAGACGTGTTCTGATGTGTTCTGTATATCTGCATCTCCCTCACAGGGTCTGGTATTGTGATGAACATGCAGTGACAAACAACGAATATTTCTGAATTAATAATAAACTATGAACACCAATGACTCTGGCACCGTTGGATCAGTTGATGCTCCTAGAGCTTGTCTAGTGCTAAATGCCAGAGCATTCATACATTGATCGGTAAAGTGTGAATCATGAGATCTACTATACAGGAATGGGAATATAATGAGATGGTATATGTGAAAGCAATTTTTCCAAATGTGAAGACATCACCAAAGTGTTCATTGTGCATCTTTGAAACAATTAGAGGAGTGGAAAGAACATGGAAAAGAACAATATCAAAGATGATCCATTATTGAAAGGGGTCAGAATCCTGAGTGTGTTCTTAATTTTAATTCTCAAACATATCAAATAATAGAATGTTTCTGAAGCAGAAATAGCCTCATCTGTGTCAATGTCAAAGTCTCATAAACTTGGGAGAGAAAGGAGAAGTGCTCAGGTGGTCAGCTTGAATCATTCCTCATTATCAAAGCTCACAGGCCAGTGCATGTAAGTTTCAAATGACAGAAAAGAAGGTGAACAATTTGGTTAAAGAACATATTAATGACACCGATCAGAGAGTTTGGATACTCCCAGGCACAACCAAACCCTCGTTTTAATTACATATTTACATACACATAGAGAGATTATGTGTGAAAAGAAACCTGCTAAAGATTTGTTTTGAGCTTATACGGTAATGTATGTAAAAACATTATAATCTATAAATATAGAACTCTAAGAAACTGCTATTATCAATATTTTGATCATTATACTGCTACATGTCGTTATAACCTTATAGGCAAGGCTTCTTGGTAACAATCCTTTGGGAACTTTCACTAAATGGTCTTGAATGGAATCCAAGTCTTGAATTGCTTAAATGAATTCCACTCTCCTAAATGGTGGTGTAGTGCTACTTCAGGATGTTAGAAAATGGAATTGTGACCCGACAGCTTTAGCAGAACTCACTCTATTAATAAAGCCAAATAGGCCTTTATCTGGAATGATAAAAACAAATGGCATGGCACTGTTTTTTTTTTTTTTAATAATTATTGATATATCCTTGGAATAATGCCACAAATTTAATTCTGGAGAAGAAAAATTAATTATTTGGAGAGGGAGTGCTTTCACATATTGCTCATCTTGCCTTTACTAAAGTACATGGAGTATGGGAAACAAATATAACGGCGCTCATCACATACAAGGAGCCTGAGTAAAACACTCTCAGAATGTCTGCTATTAAACATGGAAGCCTCTACCTCCATAGAGCATTTCTATATTAAAAATCCTGTAGTATCATCAGTTAGTTTACTGGTTATGTTATAGCGAGTGTAGCGAATAGGTTTCTACACCCCTGCCAGTACTAATTTATGGGTAGTGGCTGCTGGGGCACATTGTTGAAAAAAACCATGGTGGTAAAACCAACTCTAAAGAAAAATCATGGATCTGTATGTTTGAGGGTGGAGATGAGGGGTTAGCAGTCCCTATGCAGTGACTGTTAAGGCTTTATATTAGGGAAAAGGCTGATTAAGCAAAAGCCTAAAGTTACCTAGTTACTCATTGATTCATTTATCCTTCACCTCTTCTAAAGAGATGAAAGGAAATATGTAATATAAAAAGAAATAAATCAAGGCAAAAGGAAAGTAAGATAAGGTCCCTAAGAAATACAACCCATAAAATCCCGAACACTTAGCTAAAGGGGCTTAAAATCTGTCTCTGAATTCCCTAATAACTAAACTAAAAATGGAGATCATAATCATTTATGAGATTCACATTGTGAAAAATACAAGCCAGGTCATATAAGTAAAGCATGAGACATTTTGGTAAAAAAAGAAATGGAACTAGAAGACGTGAATTTAAACCCTAGGTCTGCAAGTTAGTAGTCATGTAACTTTGAGCAACTAACACTTAACTGCCTCAACTAACACTTAACTGCCTTCATTTGTAAAGTCTCGCTAATAATACTGCTTCATGACTTATTCTGAGTTAAATTATGAAGTGACCATGCTCTTTATTTTCCCTTCGGTCATCTAGATCCATTCCCTTCACTGCTCTGCCCTGCTCCATGCCCTGGAAGGTCGATCCTGCAAACTGCATCACCCAGGCTTCCTTTGCCCCTGGCTTCCTGTTCGGTTCAGCCAATAAGAAATAACCTCTTCCCGCTTGCCTTAATGCCAAGCTGTTCCTTTTATAACAATAGCTCCTGATGGGCATTTGCCTTCCATAGAGCCAGCTCTTACCAAAGTGCCAAGATTGCTGCCTCTCCTTGCTCCTTAAGGCACAGGGAGTAACAGCTTCTCAATGTTGTTCTCCTTAGGTGCCTCGGGATCATCCCTTGGTTTCCTCAAACCCCATCATACCCCTAAAAGTAGTCCCTTTATTAAATTCTCATCAGAATCCAAGGTGAACATGTATTCTCTTGATACAATGAATATTTATAACAAGATAGAAGAAGGAGGGAGTAGAGTCCCATTTTTGAGCCCCCACTACAGGCCAACCACAGAGCCAGGCACTGTTCATAGTAGATATTCAACACGTGCTGATAAATCTGAAACGGAATGAGACAGGGTAAGGGAGAGCAGATTTCACAACAATTTGAGAAATGGAATTCAAATCCTTTCCATCGGATGATCCTCTTTCCCCAATATGGAATGTGAACAGAAGAGAAAAAATCAGGATTTATCAGCTCATTTAGCCCGAGAAAACAACAACAAAATGCAAGCACTTATGAAGACATAAAATATTGTTCCAAGTTTTAATAAAATTCAAAGAGAAATGGTGCGACAAAGAGATTTTTCTTTGTGCCATTTTAGGTTCTGAATGTAGCATGAAGGTAAGAGGGCATAAAACAATTAATGGAATGCCTAGCATTACCATGTGCCTAACCATTTTTGTAATGATTTATACTTTTCAAATGTGCCATCAGAAAGGAGGCATTTTGCCTTCTTTTCACAAAGAGGATCAGCTTTAAGAATGACTTAGAGTAAGTAGTGCCCACAAAGTGTATTATTCACAGTGTCTAACACAGGCTCAAGAAGAGGTTTGTGGGCATCCAGCAAATTGTGCCTAGAAACCACCAAAGTCAGATCATTCCAAGTGCTTCTCTTAATAAAGTATCCTACATGTTATTGTGGGCAGGAGATACCCTTTTCCTCGGTCTACATTTATTGGTAGAGTTTTGTTTTGTTTTTCTGTTTTGACACATGATTTTACAGAAGAGCAGAGATGTTTTAGATCCTTTGTGGAAAAGTTGTACCCATAACCAAACAGACAGATCTTATATAAAATAACCACAGCATAGAGGAGAACTCACAAAGAAAAAAATTCATAAAAGTAAAATGTTTTGCTTTTCTTTTTGCCATTTTCATCCTGTTTTGATTTTTGACATGTGTAAATCGTTCTGTTGCTTATAAAACTTATTACATGAAGTGAAGGAGCAAAGACCAAAAATATAATAATGAGGTGAAGTTTTAATCCTTTACAATTTTTTGGCATGATCAGCTTGATTATATTTGATATACACTTAAGTGTTTTGTGCTTCAGATGGAAATTTTCTTAAAACTGTTCACGTGTCCCAGATGTGACCTAGTTTCATTCTGGGAAATAGATGCTGAGTGTTGCACAGGCAAGTCAAACAGAAATGGCTATTTTAGGAGCCATTAATGTATTATACTTACAGGAACCAAATATGCAATTCCAGATGGCCAGTGAAAACCTTTATTGAGCGTGTACTCTGTGCTGAGCACAGAAATGTAAACACAAAGGACAAGTCCCGGTCATGAGGCACTCATGAACCAGTAAGAGAGAAAGATAGCATGTCACATTGTAAAAGAAAACAAATGTAAAAATAAAAACCAAAGCATAATACGATTAAATATCAGAACCTGGAAAAAAGCGGGAAAGGATTACATAAAATGTCGCCATTTTTTCTATCTAAGGACTGTTAAGGGAATTCTTTACAGAGGAGGTGGAATTTTAAATTCTAGGAACAAATTCTAAATTTTTAATTCCAGTTTGGAAATTCTCCTCAATTAAGTCATGACCTGTTTATGGAAAAATATTCACAGATCAATGAGAAAACAGATGGAATATGCCCAGGATGAGGCTGGGCATAAAATAAGAATCATTAAATGCTTCCCCTCTCCTCCTGTATTTTTTTAATTGAGGTAAAATTCACATAACATAAAATCCACCTTGGAATCGCTTTAAAGTGTACAGTTCGGTGGTTTAGTACATGCAGTGTTTTGTAACCATTGCCACTACCTAATTCCAGAATACCTTCATTATCCTACAGAGAAATGCTATATCTAATAAATAGTCACAGGCCATTTCCCTCTCCCCCAGCACCTTGCAGCTACTAATCTGCTTCCTGTCCCCATGCCCATTCTGTATATATCATCTAAATGCAACTATACGATACATGGCCTTTTGTGTTTGGCTTCTTTCACTTAGCATAATGTTTTCAATGTTCATCCATGTTGTAGCATGAATCAGTACTGCATTCCTTTTTAAAGCTGAATAATATCCCATTGCATGCATATACCACATTTTGTTTTTTTCATCTATTGATGAGCACAATAAAATGATGGCATAATGTTGTACAGATGACCTCTAGAATTTATTAATCTTGCATAACTAAAACTTCATACCCTTTGAACAGCAACTCCCCATTTCTCCCTTTCTTCAGCCCCTGGCAACCACCAGTCTATTCTGTTCTAGGAGTATGACCATTTTAGGTATTTCATATAAGTGGAACCAGGAGGTATTTGTCCTCTAGTGGCTGTCTTATTTTACTCCGCATAGTGTCTCCCAGGTTTATCATGTTGTCACATATGGCAGGATTTCCTTCTTTTTAAAGGCTGAATAATAATCCATTGTGTGTGTGTGCATATACACATACATGCATCACATTTTCTTTATCCATTCATCCATGATGGACATTTCAGTTATTTCTGTATGTCAGCTATTGTCAATAATGTTGCAATGAACATAGGAGAGCATATATCTTGTTGAGATCCTAATTTCAGTACTTTTGGATATAAACCCTGAAGTAAGACACCTGGATCATATGGTAATTCAGATTTTAATTTTTTGAGGAAACTCCATATTGTTTTCCAGAGGCTACACCATTTTACATTTTACATGTACCAGCATGTACAAGGGTCCCAAATTCTCCACATCCTCATCAACACTTGTTACCTTTTTAAAAATATAACACCCATCTTAACAGATGTGATTGATATCTCGTTGTGGTTTTAATTTGTATTTCCCTGATGATTAGTGATGTTGAACCTCTTTTCATATACCACTTATATGTCTTTGGAGAAATATCAACTCAAGTTCTTGCCCCATTTTTTAATCAAGTTTTTTTGTTGTTTTTGTTTTGCTGCTAAGTTGTAGGAGTTCTTCGTATATTTTGGATATTAATCCCTTATTGGTTTTATGATTTAAAATATTTTTCCTCATTCTGTAGTTTGTCTTTTCACTCTGTTGTTTACTTTACAAAAGCTTTTTAGTTTAAGTATTCGTGTAGTTTTGCTTTTGTTGCTTGTGCTTTTAATATCATAGACAAGATATAATTACTAAACCCAATGTCAAGAGCTTTCTCCCTGTTTTCTTCTAGGAGCTTTACAGTGAATTCTAATTTTATTCCATTGTAGTCAGAGAAAATACTTTGTATAGTTTCAGTCTTTTAAAATGTATTGAGATTTATTTTGTGGCCTCCCATATGGTGATTTCTGGAGAATGTTCTATGTGCCCTTGGAAAGAATGTGTATTATGCTGTTGTTGGGTGGAGTGTTCTATATATGCCTCTTAAATCTAGTTGTTTTATAGTATTGTTCAAGTCTTCTTTTTACTTGTTGATCTTTTGTCTAGTTCTTCTATCCATTATTGAAAGTGAGGTATATAAATGTCTTACTATTATTGTTGAACTATTTCCCCCTTTGTCAGTTTTTGCTTCATATATTTTGAGACTCTGCTTATGTGTTTATAATTGATATATCTTCTTGATAGATTGATCCTTTGATAGATTGATAGATTGTGCAAGTCCTTTGTTGCAGAAATTTTTTCTTATACTCTATCTTTTATGATATTAATAGAGCCAATCCAGCTGTCTTTTGGTTAGTGTGTACATGGTTATAGACAGCATTGTTGGATCATGGTTGTTTTTTTTTAATCCATTCTGACATTATTTGTCTATTGATTGGAGTTATTACTTCATTTACATTTAATGTAATTACTGATAAGGAACAACATCTATTTTGCTATACATTTTCTATGTGTCATATCTTTTCTTATTCCTCAATTCCTGCATTACTGCCTTATTTTGTGTTAAATACACATATTTTTAGTATACCATTTTGATTTTTTTCTGATTTTTTTCTATACATTTTCAAGCTATTTTCTTAGTGGCTGCCCTGGGGACTACAATTAACATTTTTATTTATAACAATCTAGTTTGAATTAATATTAACTTAGTTTTAATCATATATTAAAAGATTGCTCCTATACAGTTCCATCCCTCCCTTTATGTTGTTATTGTCACAAATTACCTTTTTACACATTGTCTATCTGTCAACATCAACATAGATTTATAATTATTATTTTATGCAGTTTTCATGAAATTAGATGGGAAAAACAAGAAATTACAAAATAAAAATATATTAATATTGACTTTTATATTTACCTTTATCATTCCTCCTGTGCTTTTTTCCTTCTCTTCCCCACTTCCTTTTTTATTTATTCCTTTTTCCTTTGTTTCTACCTTCCTTGTTCTTTTTGAGAACATTGGTCGGAAAAAAGAAAGTTGCATTTTTTTATTATTTTAAATTGGGAAGCTTATAATGTTCTCTTTTTTTATTTGTTTACTTTTCAATTAGAGTTGACATTCAATATTACTTTAGTATTAGTTTCAGATGTACAGCATAGTGATTAGACATTTATATTATTTATGAAGTGATCCCTCGATTGGTCTAGTACCCACCTGGCACTATACAGTTATTACAATATTACTGACTATATTCCCTATGCTGTACTTTACATTGCAGTGACTATTTTGTAGCTTACAATGTTCTTGGTGATTAATCCTTTCTCTCACTTTTGACACTCACATGGTATGTTACAATTATGTTTCTATGTTACTTATTTGCCTTTTTTACGCAAGTCTGGCATCCCCAATTAGATGGTAAGCATAGTAAGATTGGAGGCTCTGACTTATATTTCTCCACACTTCCAGTGTCAAAGGGAATGTTTCGTTTACAGAAACACTTAATATGTGGTTGTTGATGTTGTCCTCGACATCCTGCCTCCTTTTTTCAGGCAGGCAAGCTATTATTATCTCCAATAACAGTGAGAAAACTGAGAACCAAGGGAATTCAGGAACTTGACCAAGGCAATAATAAGAAAAGGGAAAACACATGTTCTTCTGGGCTTTGTACCCAACATTGTTTTTCAAGCAGCTTGCCCCGGTTATCTCTTACAAGCCTACAACAAGCTTTCCCACCACTAGTGCTAACTTCTGGCAACAGACAGTACTTGTAATGAGTAATCCAACTGAGACAGCATTCAACTTGAGATGCCTATCTGTTCTTTTAAATAAACACTGAAAGCAAATAAAATAGAATTGTTTCCCACAGACTTCCTGAGTGGTAGAAGAAAACATTTGAACTTTATTCTCAACTGAAGGGCAGTGTTTGTGAGGGCAGCTGTGCATGCAAGTCACAATGACAGCTTTAAGTGAAATGAAGAAGGCAACATGGCCACAGTTTGCCCTTCTCAATCCTGAAAGTGGATGAACCTTGCCTTCTCAGCCCAAGGCTTGGAGGATGGCATGTGGCAGTAGAAGGCAAAGATGAGGCTATTTGGGTCAAACAAAAAAAGAATTTTAGTTCTGGCTATCTGTCACATACATTGCAACTTTGAACAAGTTACTTCCTTATTTGTAAAAAGGATTGTTGTGAAGTTTAATCTAAATCGTGTATGTGATAGTGCCTGGAAGAGAAGAAATTGATATTAGCTTTCTTTCCTCCTCCATGAGTCCCTCTCACTTCTCCATTGCCCCTCCCACTCTCATATTTTCCAGTGTCCGAATTCTCTCAGCCTCCAATCCCTTGTAAAATAAATGTGCTGATACATACTTTCACCCTAAAGTATAAGTGACTATTAGGTTAAATATTTTAGTTTTTACAGGATGTTTTTATTTTAACAAAGATTAAAATCTAATGTCCAAGGAATGAAATTATAATTTTGAAATGGAACCTGCTTTGGTCAATAGAATTCAGCCTTATTTAACACTACTCCTCACAAAATGGAACCAAGTCTTCTTGGAGAAATGGCTGATTCCAGGATAAGAACGGGAAAGTACAAGTGAACCTGGAACATCTTGTGCCAGGAAATATGGAAGCGGTTAAATTAAAAAATAGTAGAGTATACAGAAGCCAACCTGAGGAGGTTCCCACTGGTAAACTTGGGACATTTTGATGATTAAATAGTGTGACAAGAATGAATTATATCATATTGAATTAAAAGTAAATTTATGAGTCCGTATTTACACTTAAAAATTCTTTAAGTGATTATGGACAGAAGAGGAAAATTTTTTTTTTTAAATAGAATAATTACAATGAATCAATGTAAAAGGAATAATGGAAATAGAAAACGACCATTTTATGACCTCCACAGTAATAATTAATTCAGGCAATAATTAACAATGGATACTAAAAGCATTGGGTGACAAACTTTTGAGGAATCATATATTTACAGTCTCAAATTACTTAGCAATTACAATGAGAAAAACATCTTTACAATGAAGAAATCTGGTGGACACCCATTTAACCAAATGACATCTCCCCAATTTGGACAGTTTGCTACCATGTTCCTGTCAATGTAATGCACTGTGCTCACAATATAATCTCTGCTAAAAATGACTGAATCGAATATGATCACAAAACAACAATCTGACAAATCTTACTGTACTAAACTATTCAAAACTGGAGCCATCATGAATTATCACATCACACACACACAGAGGCTAGGAAACTGACCTAGATTAGAGGAGACTAAAACTACATGGCAATAAACCTAATACATGATCCTTAATTCCTTGATTTTTGGATCCCAGGATGAAAAGAAAAAAAAAAAATGGAGATGATTATGTAAATTTAAAGAACCGTTGCATGTTAAAAAATATTGTGTCAATGTTAAATTTTCCAAGTGTGATAATTATATGTGGTTATGTAAGGAAATATCCTTATTCTTAGAAGACATATTCTGAAGTATTTAAGGGTAAAGAGTTATTTTTATTCCTTTTGAAATATATATAATATATGCATTATATATAATATAGAGAGAGTTGATAATATGTAGCAACTATAACCTTAAAAAGAACTTTGAACATAAAAAAATACACCCTCAAGAGTAGGCCAGTTATTTAATCCAAATGGTCAACTTAATTATGCTTCAGAAAAATCATCTGACATTTACAAGAAAATTATATTTGAAATAATAGTTCAAGCTCATCTTCAAGTAAACAATGTCAAAAGCTGAATACATTCAAAGTCATTGACCCTCAGTCAGCAGATTTCCTAAGAGGTAATAATTAATTTCATTTATCTAGGCATGATGGTTTCGCTTGCTTCACAGTGTTGAACAAAAAGAATCTTGCCCGAAGAAGTATTTCAGTAACAAGAGAAAATATAGAAAAAACAACTGAAGAATTGTATGTGCAGTGATTATCTTTAAAAATAAATTCTTACCATAAAACACACACAAAAGAACACAAGGAAATTTTTGGAGGTGATAGATATGTTTAGAATCTTGCTTGTGGTGATGATATCATGGGTGTATTCATATGTCCACACTCATTAAAATGCATGTGTTAAATGTATGTAAATTTTTATATATCAATTATATTTCAATAAAGCTTAAAAAGCCATTTATGATCTCCCCCAGAGGGTTCTCCTCTTCACATCTGGAAAGAGATTTCTGAAATATGTAACTTATTCATTATATGAGCTTGGGTACCTCTTACATATCGGTTACCTCATCTCTAAAATAAAAAGTATTACTCGTCACATTTTTGAGGTTAAGTGAATTAGCATAGATGAATCACTTAGAATTGTGCATAGCACCTATTAAATATTCCATAAATTTTAGTTACTATTATTATTGTTGTTGTTATTATTTATAGCCTCTGGATTGGATATCTTCTTGGTTATCAATCGTGTTCATACAAAACATTGTTACAATGTGAAGTCCCCTACTTTAATGAAATGTATAAGGCTAAGCCCTGATCAGTTTTTTTTCTTTATGGTTTGTTTTGTTTTGTTTTTAGGATCTCTAGAAAATGTTTCCAATTACATTAGGAAGTATTTGTTTATTTGGTTAATTTCCTACAACTGCTCACATTAACAAATCCTTCATACATGTTTTCTGGCATTTCCTTACAGCCCAACGTGTTTTTTCTCAAGGTTAGGGAGCTCACCTCTTCTACTGTCCTTCAATGATCTGATACATTACTTCCTTTTGGATTTGGTATTTTAAGATGCATTATATTCTATATAGGTTATATATTTAATACATGGAGAGTGAGCAAGATATATCTCCTCAGGCAAACATCACTTTAATGTATTTTCAGTTGATATACGTGTGGAGGTTTCAGAATATCTATAGTTTTCTCAATTTTTAATAAAATATAAAATATATAAAATAAAAAATAAAATATAAAATAAATATAAAATATCACTGAGCTAACACAGGGATCTCTCCTCTTTAGAAATCACGCTCTTATCATTTTTGTGAATCCTGTCTCGCAAACATGATTTCATTTACTTTCCATTTATATAGTGTAAATGAAAGAACTTCTTGTTTTATAATATTACAATAGGAAGTACCTCGGGTAACTAATATTGTAAAGTTAGATTTTACTTGCTTTTTAGAGACAAACATCTGTAGATTAAATGATTAGCCACTATGTGTCACTGTTTGGTCTTTATTTTTAAAATCTGCTTACATGGATTAGAAGGAATTTTGTACATAAAAAAAAAAAAATAGGTCACCAGAGGAGACAGAGTATGGATTATCTCTTATAACAGAGTATAAAACGATGACATGTCTTGTGATTTACTTAGATAACTGACAAAGTACAGGATTTATATCTTTAAATGATACTTTAGGTTGGTTACATTATCAGTATATTTTTACTAAATGTCTATTTTTGTTACCTATTGTTTTTAACTTTTTAAAAGTATACTTTGCTGTATACTATTATTTTTTTCTCATTTGAGTTACTTAGCATAAGATAAAATAATTATGTCCAATTTTATTTGACTTGGAGCTTTGGGGTGAGTTTAAACATGCTTAATCGATGAAATGGTTATATTCATTTTGACTCATTAAAAGGCAAAGTAAATATTATTTCCCATCAGTTTAAAATACTTCATATTATTGCCTTGCATTGCGATTTATCTTTTTGTAACTTTTGTTTCCCCAGGTACCTCAGTCTCAAGTACTCCATGACAGCATTTTTTAGTTGTTTAACAGCAAGCCCCTACACAAAATGATAACTGGCTACAACCTCTTTCCGTTTTGGAGCCTTCTTGATGCAAGAACCAAGAACGCCAACATTCTGCCTCTGTGACCATTTTAAATTTATAGTCATGACACTATTGATACAGTTAGAGTTACTTGTCCATGCTTGTTCTGATACCGTGCTTTACCATCCTGAGTAATGGCACCCCTACTGCCACCCAGAATAACTGTGGGCACTACTTTTGTTCAGAGGATACTGTGATGTGATGCCCAGATCTCCAACATCTGGAAGTGCTGTTGGTAGACAGCCATCAGCCTTGGAGATTTGCCTTGGCTGTCACACCACCTTTCCAGGGCAGCCTGCATCCAATTCAATAACTTGTCAGTATGGAGGCACAATGACCAGGTCCCTTTCATCCAAACTCAGACAACGTGGAAGGGCCATTCCAGCTTCAGAACTCCCCAGGGGTTGGTTGAGACTTTCATTAGGACTGCACCACCGCCTGCTTTCTCCCTCTGCTCACGTCTACTTCCTTTCCTTTCCTTCCACAGCTGTTATCCCCAAGAGCACTTCTTAATAAAACTCCTGCATGCTAATCTCCATCTCACAGTTTACTTCCTGCAATTTTTTCTTATAGTGTAATTTTAAAATCTCTTGCACTATAGATGTACATTCTCTAGTGACAGAGATGCCTTCACCTTTATTTTGAACTTGAACTTGGCTTGAACTTCTCCACTGAAATCTTAGAATAATCTCTCTTTGGGCAGTCCAAGATGTTAGTAATAACCACTTTTAAGCACTGAACTGCTTAAATTAAACACTGCATTAAAAGGCCATGTCATTAGTGACATAAAATCTCTTAAAGTCAAGCCTATTAAACACCCCAGAAGCAAGATTCTCAGTGTCACATACAGTCTCCAGATGAGCATTAATTTCCTAACAGGAGTCAGTTCCTGGCCAGAGAGAGGAATAGATAAGTATTATTCTCTTTTATATACAGTGGGAAGGAGTCCACATCTTCGATCCCTTTTCTCCAGTTTCTACCTCAATAGTCAAACTGGCTGAAAACATGAAAACATGAGGGGATGAAGTTTATCCCAACCCCAGACCCACTGATTATCTATATCAATTCTGTTCAACATTGTCTCTTTATCAGAACGTTAAAGCTTACCATGGTTAGTGTCTGGGACTGGTCTTGCTTCCCTAAACTCAGTATAGCATTTAATAGAGCTAGGCACTTGTGCCCCACTGTAATCATAGGCCTAATAACTAGAAGCTGTTTTAAAATATTAATTTTAGTCACCATCTTTCTTCCTTAGGACTCTACTTAGGGTTTGTAAATCTCCTTTCCCAAGGCCTGGAAACTATTATTGCAAAGGATCTCTAAGATTCTGGAAAGTCTTACAGTCTAAAATTGTCTGATATTGTATTTAACTGCCTTTGGACCATGATGCTCACCAGATGTAGCCTGAGTTTGCTTATTCTTTGAATATTGTAACTGAAGGCAACTCTCGGTATCATCCAGACAACCAAGTTAACCTCTATGGTGGATCTTACATCATTCTAACTTCTCTTCGTTGCTGAGATCTAGCCTATATTGCAGTTCTTTCCTTTCTCTCTACTTCTCTCCCTTCCTTTATTCCTTCTTCCTTCCTTCTACCTTAAAACATCTGTAGGACTTCTGTTTGGGGGATTATGAAAAGTATAGCTGCACCTACGCAATGCTGTAAGGATCTTCTGTGTGTGGGCTCAATAATTTGCTTCAGGAATCAATGCTTTGTTGGTGAGGTCCACTTGGACTGCTTGCTACTAATATGGTCACTCTGCTAGCATGGCTGCTCTGTCTAAATGTCTGGATCTATGCCTGTCCAGGCCAGAGTTTTCTTCTAGCTGGTGTCCACCCTCAGCCATTTAGGGTATTTAGATATCAATAAGGAAAACCTTAGACTTCTCCATTTCTTCATTCCATCACTTGTATGTGCAAAGCATGGAATTTCTCTTGACAAGTAGAGCCTACTACAGTTCTAATTACAGTACCTAATTCGGGACTCTCTTCTCCATCTATTTACATCCCAATCCAGAGCTAAAACTCTCATCCTGACCCTGTTTTCCCCTCTCTTAAAAATAGTTTGGTTTTATTTTCATTGAAAAGGTAATATTTGTCCATTTTTGTGAAATTGGAAAAGATAATAATCATGGAGAACCTCTACTAATAATATATTTTCTTTCAGGTTTTTAAAAAATCAGTACAAAAATACACACACACGCACATATGCACACCAAGACATACACACACTGTATATAATAGCTGAAATGTATTGAGCAACTATAATGAGCTAGGGTTTCTATTAAGCATTTATATGCATTTGATGCCCGCAAGAATCATATGAGATTGTGTGGAGACAATTGTTTTTATTTTTGTCTGCAGGTGGCATCCATCATCCCACCCTCTATCTACATAGGGAAACCACCCTGTGATTTCACTTTGGGTCTGCAGTCTTGGTGGCATAGCCAGTCTAGGTGCTCTTTCCTATTCTGGCAAAGGGTTGGACACATATCTCATGAAAAACCAATCGTACTTGGATCTTGACTAGAATGACTCAGAAAGACTTAGCAACTATTTTATCCTGTTCATCCGGGTAGTGCTGTCCCAAAAAGACTTCCCATAGTTTTGCTACTAGGTTTAATGAGCTACTCTGTGACCTGCCTTTTCTCATGATGGGTTCCTCAGATTTTCCTTACAACAACATTGTTTTTATAAAGTTACCTAATTTGATTTCTCACACACACTATCAAAAAAAATCCCTAACCAATATAAAAATATACAGAAATAAATAGGTGTCATTCTAGTTTACAGAGACTGAAACTGAGGCTTAATGAAATTAAGCAACTTGCCAGGCAGTAAGAAGAGGTATCAAGTCTCTATAACACTAAAATTGGTGCTTAATTTTAACCAACTCTCTCTTCTCATTCTCTGTATAGATAACGTAGATGTAGGAGTGTGTATTCTTATATATATTCTTCCACAGTTGATATCTAACCATAGTCACAATTTTAATCATTTCCAGCCTTTAATTTTTTTGGCTAATAATAAAATTACTTTAGAAAATTACTCTAGTAATTACTCTAGCAATTTTCTAAATTACTTTAGAAAATTAAACTTTTCTAATTACTTTAGAAAAGTTTCTTTAAAGTACAAAGAAAGTAAAACTTAACCATTATTCTAATACCTAGATAACATCATATAACTATGAACATTTAGGTTTGTTTCCTTTAGTCTCTCTCCCTCTCTCTGTGTATACACATGCACACACGTATACATAAATAGAACATATATATATACACATATATAGATATATATATATCTCCACACACATACATACACATAGACAGAGACGGAGAGATCCATACTGTATGTATAGATTTGTATCATCACTTTTTACTTGGAACATTATTTTGTAAGCATTTTCCTTAGCAATTAAACTTCTTTCAAAATATTTTAATAGCTACAATATAGTTCATTGTATGGACATACCCTATTGTATTTAATCACTCCTCTTTCAGACATTTAATAGCTGTTTCTTTTCTGGCTTTTAAAAATAGCACTGTAATCAACAACTTTGTAGGCATCTGATTATTTTCTTAGACTAGATTCTGGAAGTGAAATTATTGACTTAAAGGCTTTGAACATTATAAAGACTTTTGATATATACTATCAAAAAGTTATCAGAAAAATTGTTCCAATCTACAATCCCACTAGTGTTTAAAAGTTAGTTTCATTCAATGGTCCACACATACATGCCAACTTTTAGAAATGAATGCCAATGTGTAGAAAATGATAGCTTACTGTGTATTCAACATTTCTTTTGATATCTTTTTTCTGATTATAAAGTAATACAAGCTAATTGCAGAGATTGAAAAACTTAAAAATTACAGAAAATAATTATGCCATCCATATATGAAAATGACAGTCATGTAACAAACATGTCTTCTGTGCACATATCAAATATATAAGTAATATTTATAATGTTGAAATCTTATGGCTCATACTTTTATATCTAAATTTTTAATTTAATGTTATATATCATGAAAACGTTATTATCAAATATTCCCCCAAACCATTATTCCATTAGTTGCTAAATATTCTATCTTATGAACCTGCGATAACATAGTTAACCTTTCATGCTTACTGGACATGTATTGATCAGTATATACAGAATTGCATTACATATTATTGTTCATAACCTTTGACTGCCTTTTTTTTATGATTTCAACAGAATTTATGACAAGAAGTGGAATTATGGACTCAGGGGTTTAAATAGAATGTACATTTTAAAGTTTCTTGATAAAAAATTAGAAAAAAACATTTTCTAAAATGCTTTAGCTGTGTATGAAGGTGCACTTCACTCTTCTTGGCATTATTTTTTGTTGTTTTAGTTCAACAATTCATGATTTGCATTTTCTAACTTTTTCATATTTGTTTAAAATATTTAGATTTCTTTTTTGAATCCAATGATCATGTTATTTGTGTATTTTTTACATTAAATCTAGTATTGTGAAGAGAATTGAGCACCCTTCCCTGAGAATCTATTTTCCGTACAGAGCCCATCTTCTTAAATATTTTGAGTAGTTCAGTCATCTGTGGGTCTTGGTGATAAGGATCCTCACATGCTTCTAAGCATATATGATTGTAGTAACTAATGTTTGCAAAGGAGTTTTAAATTCACAAAACTCTTCCATTATCATTTTTGTCTACCTGTGAAGTAGTCAGGGCAAGTTAGTGTCATTGGCATTATTTTAGGAACGTGGTGGTTAGGCTCCACGGAAGAAAGCTATCAATAGCCAGTGGAGAATGAAATCAAGAGTCTAACCAGGTCAATTCCTAGATCTTTTACTTTTCGTTAAGTCTTACTACCAATGTTGGTAATGTCCAGACATATAAAATGATTCTATATGGAGAAAGAAAGTTCTGGAATAATGTTAAGGGACTCAATAGCAAATGCATGTACTGTATTTTTAGAATGAGACGATTTACATTTAAGGGCTTTTAATTGCAGTCATCCATCAGTTTTAAACTTTCAATGTCTAAATATAAAGACGCAGCAATATAAATGAGCCAGCTGCATTTTTTTACACAGAGCATGAATTGATGAGTTTATGAATGAGTGATGGAATTCAATAACAAGAGTAACAATATTCTAGTCCATTTCAATTGCCCTAAGCCATATGTCAGTCAGTACCTTGGAGAGCAGACCCTCTCCCAAAAAACATTCTCAGAAAAGACAGGCTTTCAACCGCCAAAGGAAAATAGGAAGCATTGCGCATTGATGTCCTCCATGTTTTCTGAAAAGTAAAATATAATTTTTCATTTTCCTACCTAAAAATGGTTTTCATCTTTGCCCCATTTAAAATTGCCCATGGTTTGTGATCTTGTGACGCTCGATTTAAGCAGCTTTATGGTATTTCTCCTCCTACAGAAAACACATTTCTTTGCCACGTCTACAAATTAAAATATCCTTTTTCAGTAAGCGCTAGGAGATAATCAGCTTTCCTTATCTCCACTGGTTTTTATTTAAAGGAAAGATCTATTATGGAAGTTGAGCGTGGGTCTCCACAGGTGTAGCCACAGGTGTAGCCAGGAGCTGCCCTACAGCGAGGTAGGAGGGGAGAAGAAGCCTGAGCCAAACCTACAAACGTTCGGGGCCTCGCTGCCGCTTCTGCCCTTGGGGCTGCGCGAGCATCTGCTTCGCTAACTCCCCGCCGCGCACGCGCGCTCCTCGCCCCCGCCTTCACTGCACCTGCCAGGTCATAATCCCCTTCCCACCCGCTGGTGCCCGCTCGCGGAGGCTGTCTTGTCTCACGTTGATTGGTCAAGAGGGCGCGTCCAATCAACAATCCCTC
>NW_006441955.1:10716182-10740611 GCF_000325575.1 Pteropus alecto
ACGACGGAGCGGGGGGGCGGGGCCGGGGGTTGCGTCGAGGAGGGGTTTACGCCGGCGACGTCTGCAGCGCGAGGCTTCGCGCGTGAGCGGCGTGGGCGCTGGGCCTGTCTACCGAGCTTTTCTTGGGCGCACAGATCGTCGACGCCGGCTCCTGGGGGAGTGCGGGGGGGAGGCGTCGGGGTCAGCGGCGTGATCTACGGCGGCCTCAGCCATGGAAGAGACGCAGCCGCTTCCGCAGTCCGAGCTGCAGCTGTGCGACAGCCTTATCATCTGGGTGAGTACCGTGGGGCAAGGTGGGCCGAGAAGACGCAGCGACTTAACCTGGGCGTCCAGTTTTCCCTAGGTGGGCTCGAGGAGTACCCGGGGCCGCCTGCGTCGTGGACTCAGCGCATTGCCCCCCGCGACTCCTGGCGTCCTTGACCGGGAGAGTGCCAACTGCGGGTCGCGGGGCAGGTGTGTGTGTGTGTGTGTGTGTGTGTGTGTGTGTGCGCGTGTGCGCGCGCGTGCACGTTTGCATCTGTCGGGACGAGGGAGGGGAAGGGAGCTCTGGGGGACGGGACTAAAAAGCCTTGTCTTAAACTCCTGGCTCCTGACAGCTGTGGCTGGAGCCAAGCGCCCATCCCCTTTACTCCCCCCCGTCCCATTTTCTCTTTCTGCCCCGCATCCAAGCCCTAGACTTTATAGATCGCAGACACTCTCGCCGTCCATCTTCTGTGTTACGTTCCCAGCAGGACCTTTGTGCCACTTGGGAGTGAACACCCCCTCCGAAAAAAGCTCTAGTTGGAGCTTCCACCCCAACCACCTTGCTTTACTTGTACACAGGTGGCCAAGGGGTGATTTTAGTTCTTGTATCAGCGTTTCTGCACGACCCCAGGTCATCTGATTTTGTTAGAAGCCGCTTAGACGAGATGTTTACATGTATTTCCTCTGTGGAGAAAAAGATATGTTGGGGGGAGGCTCTTAATCATTTTTTCTGGCTACTCTCCTCCCCGCCCCCCGGCGGACAGGCATTTTCTTTAAAGGAAAAGCTTGGCATTTTCGTTTATACTTTAGCTATGCTTAGTATTTCTATTAAATTGTGTTGAGTTTGGACAGGTAGTATCTGTCCCTAGTATTCTCGTCAGCAAAATGAGGTCTAACCTTTTGGAGGTGCTCAGCGATCAGAAAGCTGACATGATGTGATTTCTCATCCATGTTGGGCAAGGTTGGTGCTGGATAATCCACAAGGTGTTGTTAATGATGCCCATCCCCAAACCATTTGCTTAGTTTTGTGTACGGGAACGTGTGCAGAATGGAATGTAAACAGACGGGATTATGAGGCGGTAATTGGTTGATGAGATTCCCAAGCGATCTCTTAATGCGTGTAATTCAAAAGAATGAGGGAAGGTTTCTGGCAGTGTATGAAGTGTATTAAAAATAACCACAACTTAAAGCAACTTTTACACTTCTAGGTAAATAACTTTCTCTAAGTGTATTGCAAGTGTCTAGGGTTTCTGAGTTAAAAGCAATTAGCTAACTATTCATCTGTATTTTCATTTAAAATAAGTATTGGGGTTTAGATGCTCTATTAAGACTAATGAAACAAGGCAACATTACTTTTAATGATGTGTTTTGTTAAAACAAATTACTAATTAGAGGGTGTATTCTAATCTGTTACCATTGTTGCTCTAAACATCTGACTTAAATAGTAACCTAGTCTTTATGATGTCATCGACATATATGAAGTGGTAGAGAAGCATAGGATTTCTTTGAATTGCAGTATTTTTAAATATTGTGTGGATTTCTTTGAAGTGTACTGCAATATTTTTAAATATTGTGTGACTACATCCATTTTTTAATCATCATTTATTGAGTCCTACTTTGTATAAGGCACCGAGGAAAACAGATATCACGATAATCAAAGAACTTTCCATTTTAATTGGAGTGGTACGCATAGCTGTGTATTTTTACAGTGGAAGGCAAAATTTCTTAAAAACTCCAAAAATGTTATAAACCAAATGATAAAGAGTTATAGATGATGGTATAATTGGTTGCTTGCTTCTCCATTTCTCTCGAGCTGCAGAAACACTGTGGAGAAAATGGAATTATTGTGCAGACTGTTGCCTCTACAAATGCTACTACAGCCAAATTCACCTGTTCCCACAACACTGTCGAGCTTTATGATTAAGAAACGCCACACAGTTCCTCTCACATTTCTCTTTGTAAACTTTTTTCAGTACCTCAAGTGAGTCCTCAACTCTTCTCCCCCTTGGGAAAATGACCTCCTCCTGTCTTTGGCTCTGGCTCTAGATCCCATCCCTACCACCTCTTCTAAAACTTTGCACTGTATTTCCTCTTTCTGTATTTACAACTTCTTTCTCTCTATGAGCTCCTGTCTCTCCACATGTAAACTTGCTCAGATCTTCCCTATCTTAAAAAGAGAATGAAGAACCACCACTCGCTATTAAAACCACATTGCATTTCCTCTTCTCTTTACAAATTTCTTGAATTTTTTTGTACTCCTCCTTTATACTTTTTGAATTTTCATTCACTCATCAACTCACTGTACTTGAGCTTCTTTTTTTTAAGGCCTCTACTTAGCTTACTTGATTTGGCAAACTGATAACTGTTATATTATCTTTGTTATTTGATGGATCCTTTGTGAAATTACTTTCTGCCTTAGTTTCTTGGGTACCTGCCCTTTGGCTTTTCTTTACCTCTCTAGATGAGTCCTAGTGAAATTTCCTGTCCTCTTTTGCCTTCGCCAGCCGCTGCATTCTTGATATTACCTCACCTTCCTAAATTTCTCCAGACTTCCCTTATGCCATACTCTTCCATGCTCACTATGCTACATTGACTTTATATTTCTTGAGGATGTCAAGCCCTTTTTTTTTTCTTTAATACATCAGGCTTTTTAATTTGTTTTCCCTCTCCCTATAATATTTTCCTAGTTCTTCTAGTCACTGGCTGGCTTCTCACTATTCAGTTCTTGGGTCTATTGTCATTTTTCACAGAGACTTGATGAAAGCGAATGACCTATTTATCCCCCACTCCTACCCCACCATAACCTGTTAACCACTTTCTGTCATGTCTGTAATACTTAACACTTTCTGAAGTCATTCTATTTGCTCCTTGGGGTCAGAGCTCTATCTGACTTGTTTTCTGCTTTATCCCCAGAATCAAGAACTGGCTAGGATCACCAGGAAAACATCGAATCAAAATAGTGAGAATAAATATCCTTGTCTTGGTCCTGATCTGAGACCAGCATTCTACCATTCAGTTATTTCACTATTAAGTATGTAGGTTTTTGTAGATACTTGGGGTGAATTTTGAGCTGTATCATAGAGGATTGATAGATTTTAGTAAGTAGAGGATATGAGTTTTCCAGACACAAGGAAGAACCCCTAGCAATAAGATAACTGGTCTCCTTTGGCCATTGTTGGTTGGCCAAAGATGGGAAGGAGGAGGTGGAAGATGTGTTTGTCAGGATATCCCTGCTCTCTTACTGTGCCCCCTGCCATGCTATGTAATGTCACATGTTGAGGGAAAGTAATAAGAGATATAAGATTAAGAAGTTATAATGGGGGCTAAATCACGGAGGCGAGAAGGTTCTTTCAGCACTGGACATTGTTGTAGGACAGTAGAGCCACCATTAACAGAATTAAAAAAGTCACCAAGAAAAACTGGTTAGGTGAAGAGATGCTTCTTTTGGAAGTTTTTAATATGTTATGTTTTATGATTTAGATCTCTTCTTGAAATAACTAGTTCTTAGAAATATTATACTGCTCCTTAGCAAAAAATTCAGGGCTGAGTGATAAAATTGGACATCGTTTACATGGTGGAAGGAGTATATTAGAGTTCGAAGTATTTGTATGAAGGTAAATTTAATTCTGCCTCTTGGCTCTGTGAATTGGAAGTTAAAAATCTTTAGAATGTTTACTAATCTTTGCTAATAAAATTGGAGGGCTGGACCGGATTTTTTTTTTTACTGATTTCCGGGTTCTCGCATTCTTTAACTTTATAGGCAGGTGAAAGAAAGCCTAACATCAAATATACGCCCAAATTAGCAAAGAATATTAAAGGCCAAAACATTTTAAGATCTTAAAATTCAAAACAGTGATCTTTTTTTTTTCTGAAATGAGCAGCTAGAAAAGGAGAATGTGACCATACAGTTGACCCAAAGTTGAGTTTTTGTTGGTGATCAGTCCACATTTCTGATTATTCACTTTATTTAAAAATACAGAAGAAATCAGAACACCGTGCTGAGTGGTGGAAGCCCTATCTGTCCTCTTTGGTTCGCTCTGTAAAGACTTTTGCCTCTTCACCTCTATGAAGAGTAGCATGGAAGAATACATTTCCTTTTGTCCCTTTGTTTTGGTCTCATCCCTCCCGCTGAGCCTTTTAATTAATCTACTCTTCTAGGTTATAAAGTCTTTCAGTGTAGCCAAATGAAATTGCATTCTCTGTTTTCTAATTTATTTTGTAGCTAGTTTAACAACTTCCAAGACACACTCCAATATCCATGACTGTAAGAAGGAGAAATCAATCTTAATCTGAATCAATCAAAATCAATCTTAATCATGTGGGCAACTAGGCAACCACTTAGCACATATCTTCCTTTTACATATTTCTTTACTATTTTGTCTAATATTCCAATTAAAATTGCCTCTGAAATTGTCCTTTTAAAATTTCTAATCATATCCATTTTGTAAAAAGTTAATGATGTGAAGTGTTAATAGGAAGAATTGAAAAGTGGGAGCCACAGTTTACCTGAAAGTATATGATTTTCTTCCTTTTAAAGATGTTCTAAACCCTGGAGTTTCTCATCTCTATACATCCACCCAATTGCAAAATTTTTATTTTATGTTTTAAATATTCTATGAATTCATCCTGTCCTCTCATCATTACCTTTGTTATCTCTAAGCTTAATCCATTTTACCAATACGACCATTGCAGGAGCCTTCTAACTGACTCAAGCATAAAGCTTCTCTCTTCCATTTTTTGTGTCACTATTGCTGTTATGGAAAACATACTGAAGATTTCACTCACTCACTCTCTTCTTTATTACTCTCTAGTGATTTTTCATACCCAAACTAATTTTTCTAAAAAAAAAAAAAAAATTTGATGTGCATAAGAATCACTTGAGGATTCTCTGATTTAATATTATCTGGAGATTGTGATACATATTGTTCTTAGATCTCCCGTACTTTAGAAACCCTGACTCATAGCTGATGTGCTAACAGGCATTGAACTTGTACCACATGCCAGGCACTGATCTAAGTACACTGCTAATTCATTTAATTCTCACAACCGTCTTGTAAGGTAGAAACTACTCTGTTTCCTATTATATAGAAGGTACCATTAAGGATAAGGCCAAGCTTTTTGTCATGGCCCTTCAGAGTCCTGGCCCATGACTTTTCTTTAACTCTGTTGGTTGTTACTCCTCCCTGTCCATCTTTGTACTGGAAATCCAGTTATTGAACTGCATGTTGCCTAAAAATACCAGCTCTTCATATATTTGTGCTTTTATCATGTTCCTATTTCTTGAAGTTTCCTTCCCTTGGCCCCTTCTTTACTCAAGACATTCCCTTTAGGAATCATCTCTAAGGAGTCTTTCTGAAATACGAGCCCTAATTCAATTGATTAGTCAACTCTGGTATATTTCTGAACATTTTGTGCATACTATAATCATGAGACTAGAATGGCATTTTTTCTAGAAATGATTTACGTCTTTTTATCCTCTCCTTACCTTTTGATTCAAGCTCCTTGAGGGTAGAAACCTGGTGACTTTCCTTTGCAATTCCAGTCTATACTACAGTGCCCCACAAAGATTAGGAGTCCAGTAAAGTATCTATGTGAACTTTGAAAGTAACTGTGGCTAGATTTAGTTTGTCTATGCCATTCTTCCATGTTGTATTAAGATAAGGGAGACAGATTTGTAGAATCTCGAAATATATAAAACCACTAAAGGAGAATTATAGTGGGAGAGAATTTTATTGGATTAAGGTAAGTAGTAAACTAGGGAATTAAACTGAGTAGTAAAGGAAATGAATATGTGCAGGAAAAAAATCATATTTAATTTAAGATAATTATGGGTTGAGATTAGATTTCTAGAAAGTATATGATACAGTTTAGCTTTGTTGTAATTTGCTTTTTAAATTTTTTTTATCTTGTGTTTGTTTATTAGAAAAAGACATCACCATTTCACTTCTCTTTTTAATAGGTAAACATGAATGTTTAACAAATAGAGATTTGAAAAATTATAATATCTAAAATGAAACGAGATAGAAACAACTTCACATGGTAGGTGGGCTCTGGACTGTTCATGCCCTAAGGCTAATTGTTAGATAGCAGGCACAGTTCTCCCTTAAATTAGAGCTCATTGATTAAGTAGTTTTAGACTTGACATTTCTAGCCTTTGTTTTCCTACCAAATGATATGAGTGAAATTTTAATTTGCATAATGTTAGGTTATCTAAAGGGTTTTTTTCTGATGTTGTTCTCTTAAAAATAGGCAAAACACAAACTGTACTATCTTAAGAGTTCTATATATGCCTTTCAGAAATTCTAAAGTGCTTCATACATGACATCATTATATTTTATTATTTTAGGTACAATTTTTCACGATTTTATGAAATGTTAAATGTTTATTTTTGTAAAAATATTACACAGCTACAGAAACATATTAGTATCGTTTCATTTGTTTAGCAGCGTCTAAATTTAAACAAATAGGACAGTTATTAACTATTTTTCTCTCTAGTGTTCATATATACATTTGAGGGAGGATAACACGATCTCGTAGATATAAAGAGGCAGTAAAGTCATTTGCTTTATGTCATTTTAGCTGCAGACATTCAATACCACCGCACCTTGTCAAGATGTGAAACAGCTGACTAATGGAGTTGCCATGGCACAAGTTCTTCATCAAATGTAAGTAGGGCTCTTCCTGAAAGAATTGTAAACCCAATACCAAGGAAGAAAATTTAGACTTGTATTCTAAAGTTTATTGAAACTTTATCCTATTCAGTGGTGACAAGCATATGACGGTACCAAGACATTCTTGCATCTAGGGAACAAAAAAGTTTTATCACCTGATTATTCTTTGTTTGTTCATAGAGATACATCTTAATTAAATAAGCAATCAGGATTCCTATCTATTCAAGAGAGGTTAATTTTAAACTTGTTCTCATCATATTCACAAGTTATAGTAACTGGGAAAGGAACAGGTTAAATAAATGATATAATTGCTTATAATGTTTCCTACTGTTATACTATTGTCCTTTTAAGGTATCAGTGTGTGGAGATTATTATTTTAGAGATAATTATAACAAATATAGGATTTGGAAAAAATATTAAATTTTAAAATATATATCCGAACTAATAGTAATGGTATAAATCCACCAATAATGAAATGATGTATAAATTCAATTTGAAGTCACAAATGCTGGGGAACATTAACTAATAAAGTGATTCTGGTTGGGTTAGGCCCATTTTGTATAATTATACAATATCAAAAGTTCTTGCATCCACTATTTTCTAATTTTTGCCAAACATTGTTCAAGGATTAAGGTTTATAACATCTACATTATGAGCTGTGCTCTTTGTAGGATAAACATGGCCAATTCTGTAGTCATAATTTATTCATTAGTAGTCATTGATTTTGTATTATTTTACTTTCATGATGATATATCTTCAGTGAGTCCAGAATCCTATTTCTTCTACATTGTTTTATAGTCAGAAATTTTGTATTTAATCGTTGCCATCATTTTGTAAAGGTTTGTTATAATTGACATTGTACCCTATAGATGAGTTAGGAGAAATTCTTTACCACTCTTTAAAAAACAGCTTAAAATAGTGTCAAAATCCTAATTACCTGGAAAATTCAAAATGATCTAATTTGAATAGACAGATTTTATAGATAAGATTAACACTTTAAGAAACAAGTATAACATGTTAACTTTTTTGTGTCGATCATTATGACATATGCCTTACTTCCCTCCTTTCTTAAATATTTTATTCCTACGCTGATTAGTTTCAAAGAGATTTAACTGGTCAGAGCCAAGCATTCTGAACAAGATTCTTTTTTCTTTTTTTTTTCTTGATAATTTAGGAAAGTTATTATTTTTTGTCATTGAGATATACACATTGCCTTTTCTCATTGCAGTATGTTGTAGGTATTGGTTTAGATGCAGCTACATTGTGATTGGTGTGGACGTAATGCTGGTGTATGCTCACTCACTTCAACAGCACTATCCAAAGATGTAATTTGTATATATCATGGTGGCTTCAGTAACTTAATAGCACAGTATGAGACCTGTTTTTACTCTAATAGATAACTCTTTGATCTCCTATACTCTAGCACTGTACCTGATGTTAAAGTGTAGAGTCAGGTCAGTTTTAGTTAAACTGTATCCTTTATCAACTCATTTTTCTATTATCTGTTGGATGCTGATCCTCTGTCTCTCTGATTTTTCTTTTCTTTCTTTTGTCTCTTATTGTCTTCTAATAATAGCTTTTCTGCAGGAATAATAAAGTAGCCAATCAGAAAGCTCTCTTTCTTCATAAAACAAAGGACAGTGTCCTAAAATTGGACCTTAATCTTTTTATTTGTTTGCCTATTTTCACATGTGGTTAGTTAGATATCTAAGTCTCCTTATCATCTAAGTAAATTTTAAATTTGTTTTTCTTTAGAACTGCTTTCCAGTTTTAGCTTTTTAGAAGTCAAGATCCAGACAGTGAAACTTATAGCATACATTTTCCCCTGGCTGGGTCAATGTAACATATTTCTCCTAAAAGGACAGATTTTACCATAATTCTTTGAACACTTCAAAACATTTCTTCTGTTACATTTTATTATGTATTGAATTGATGGCAATTCTGACATCAAATCACATCAAAATTGTTACTGAAGTTGAGAAGGAAAATTTTGCTTTTTAAGAAAGTAGCAAAATTTAATGAATAATTCTTTTATTATATACCTGAAGCCAGTAGGCTTCTAAATAGTAAAATCCTAAACCAGTGCCCAAACTATGTGATTTAGACATGGAATGTCATGAGATTATTGCTAGAGTTCTACAGCTTCTCAATTATTATCTTTAGTCTGAAATGTGTGTCGAAGTTGTTATTTAAAAAACAAATGGGGGAAAAACTATAACTACAACCGTGTGTTTCCTGAGGTTGCTGTAACAAAGTACTACAAACTTGTATGGTTTAGAGCAACAAAAATTTGTTCTCTCATGGTTCTGGAGGTTAGACGTCCTAAATCCAGGTATTGGCCTGGCCGTGCTCCCTCTGAAGCCTCTAGGGCAGGATCCTTCCTTGCTTTGTCCAGCTTCTGGTAGCCCCAGGCATCCCTTGATTTGTGGGAGCATAACTCCAATCTCTGTCTCCATCTTCATGTGGCCATCTTCTCTCTGTGTCTGTGTGCCTTCTTTTCTTAGAAGGACACCAGTTATATTGGATTAGGGCACACCCTAATTTAGTATGACCTCATATTAACTTGATTATATTTACAAAGACCTTACCAGTTTCCATAAAAGATCACATTCACAAAGGTACTAGGGGTTAGCCTTAAACATATTTTTTAGGGGGACATAATTCAGCACACAGCTATAAATACTGCTTGCCACTTCCCCTAAAAGAAAGGCTTAGCTTTGTCACTTTAAGTACCAGATAACTTCTCTGCTTTTTGCTATTGTCTTTGACGGTTTTTGCAAGCAAGAAAAATGAGACAGAGAATATAGTATATTCAGAGACCTCAGGTATCATGCACTTACTTGTTCATTCATTTATTCAGCAGATATTTGAGCATTTAAAATGATAAATCGTGATAGCCAACATGAGTATTTACTAAATATATCATTATATAGCCTATACATGTTATTTCATGTATATTTACTGTTCAATGAGGTAGACTTTTTTATCCTCAATTTATAGATGAGGAAATAGGTTCAGAGAAGTGAAATGACTTTTGTAAAGTCAAGTAATGAGTAATTAGAAAAGCCGGGATTTGCCTCAGTTTGGCCAGCCTTGAAAGCCAGGGCTCTCGGTCAGCTATAATCATTGAAATCTAGTATTTTGATCCCCTCCTGATAGAGGTTTACTTTGGGGTCTTAACAAATGAAAGACCAGGTGTGCTTGTTCAAATTACAGATGACAATTTGATGTGTTAAGCATAGAAGTCCCTTTGATTATTTAAGAAGAATGTCGGGGTATCCATTGAAGCAACACAACTATGTTATATACAGTAATCAGTAGGCACTAATTATTACTTGTGTTTAGTTGGTGAAATTGTTGAAGACAAATACCATGGGTGGAGTTAAAAAATAATTGTGTAGTGATTCTTACCTAGTTTTAATTAGAAAACAATTGGACCATTCCTTAATCTCATGTACCCTTCTTATTTGGTGCCCCTTGAGTTTCACTGAATTTCTGGGAAATATGAGAAAACGAGCTAATTGTTGGAGCCAAGAGTCTCATTAAGGCAAGTAGATGTGGCAGAGCAAAAGAGTAAAAGAAGGATATGTCCAGAGAGTTCTGAGTTTGCATATCAAGTTTAATAGGGTAAAAGATCGGCTGTCATCATGATTGAGAAGAATAGATTTGTTTATAAGAAGGAAAGCTGGAGACTTAATGGATAAGTTAGAAAATATTTCTCAGTTAGGGTATAATGAACTGAATGTTTTGTGCCCCTTTGAAATTCATACGTTGAAGCCCTAACTGTGCAGAGCTTCACTGTGTAGCTATAAGGGCCTCTAAGGAAGTAATTAAGGTTAAATGAGGTGATAAGAGTGAGGCCCTGATCTGCTAGGATTAGCCCCTTATAAAAAGAAACACTGAAAAGGTCATTCTCTGAACATATAAAGAAGAGTCCATATGATCACACAGCAAGGTGGTAGCCACCTAGAAGCCAAGAGACCTCAGAATGAAACCTACTTTGCCAACATCTCAATCTTGGACTTCCCAGCCTCCAGAACTGTGAGAAATAAATTTTTATTCATTAAGCCACCCAGTCTGTAGTGCTCATCTGTAGTCTGATCAGACTAAGTATAGAGCCAAAGTCGATTTGGGATGGAAAGGAAGACAAGAAGGAATGCAAGACAAAAAGAGGAAAAACTTAGAAGAGGTTACCTTCTTCTAATAGGATCCATTTTCTAAAGATAATTTCAACATAATTATAGAATCAAATATGAAGATTTTTTTTTTTTAGGGTCAAAAGAGCAATGTAGTAGTCAGGATTCTCCAGAGAAATAGAACCAATAAAATTTGTATATATACAATAGGATGTACACACACACACACACACACACACACACACACACACACCCACACACCCACGAGGAGAGAGAGAGTTGTTTTAAGAAATTGACTTATGTGATTGTAGAGGCTGGCAAGTTCAAAATCCACAGAGTGGGCAAGCCAGCAGGCTGGAGATCTATGGAAGGGTTGATGTTGCTGTTAGAGGGTACACACAGTGTATTAGGAGAACTTGCTCTTCTCAGGGGAGGTCAGTCTTTTAAGGCCTTCAGCTGATGGATGTGGATCACCCAGATTATGGAGGATTATCTGCTTTACTCAAAGGCTGCTGTTTTTAATATTAATCTCATCTAAAAAAATACCTTCACTACAACATCTAAATGTGTATGACCAAAATATATGAGTACTGTGGTCTTGCCAAGTTGGCACATAAAATTAATCTTCACAACTGGCATACCTCTGATGTCAGGAGAAAGTAAACTTACTTTGACAGTTTTGACTTATTAATTAAATCCAGACTTTTCAGGTAAATACCTGGTTAGCAATACATTATTTATACATTTAGTGAAATTATTTTGGTAATTGTAGCTTTAGCACTTGGGAAAAGTTAAACATAATTAACATTGATTTGCTTTAAAAAAAATGTTTAAAATTCCATAAATGTATTAAAAATGGTGAAGCCATTTTTAGTCACTCCAGTCAGAAGTGTTATCTTCTATATTAGAACATTTAAGGTAGAATGATATCTAGAAAGCTAATCACTGTGTTCTGCTCTTGGCTTTGCATTTTTAAATTCAAGATACTGCCTTGGAAAAGAACTCCTTTAATTTCTTTCCTCATTTTAATTGGCTTACCTGTAAAGTAAAAATTTAGATGAGACTTTTGAGACCTTTTCTAGCACTGTATTCTGCGATTTTGTAGTGCTCGCTTAACCCTTAAAGCATTTATCACATTTTCCTTTGAGTATAGTTATTTGTGCTCTTTACTTTCCCCCTCTAATAGCTATTTCTCTAAAAGTCAGAATAGTAAATTATTCATCTTCATATTAATCTTGCTCAATACCTTACTCAGAGCAAGCATCCAAAAAGTTGTTGAGAACATAATCTATCAATATAGTATATAAAATATTAATAGGCTATTAATATAATCTATTAATATAGTGAACTAATTATAGTTAAATGTTATTCTTCAAGACCTTATTAAATAAATATTTGCTATAGCAGTTTTTTGTCTTGGCCTTCAATTATCAATAGGACTTACCTTGAAAGATTAAAGCTAAATTGATCCTTATAGATTTCTCATTACACTCATTCACTCAGTTACAATCAAATAGATTTATTTTGAGGTTTGTCAGATACTAGTGTCACTTGAGGCAAATTACTTAGGCTCTGTCATCCTCAGTTTCCTGAAGAATAAGATTGGGAATCATATTCTTGGCAATAAGATTGGCAATAAGATTGGCGGTAGATCCTTTGCTCAACATACTATGATATTTAAATGAAGTAATATGGAAAAACATTAAGCACGGTGCTTGATAATAGTAGACATATTAAAATATTAGTTTCCCACCCCTGCATAGCATTGGGACTTTTACATCTTCTTGCTATCAGTGTGCCTATTATGAGATATTTAGTAAATGTTTCTTATATTGAAGATATTAATTCCTTAAATAGTTTACTATGAGAAATTCCATAAAACTTAAGAATAACAAAAAATTTAGAGGGTCTTTTAAATTATAATTACTATTCTTATTAAGGACAGGCTTTAAGACATAAAATAACTTTTCTTGTTGATTAAATTTGGTATTTTTATGTTATAAAAACATTTTAATGTTTAGCATTTGTATTTTTGTTTTAGTGATGTAGCTTGGTTCAACGAATCTTGGTTAAGCAGAATTAAAGAAGATATTGGTGACAACTGGAGAATAAAGGTATGCAGAATGAATAGTAGAAGCACTTTATCCAAACAGTGGCTCTAAAATTAGCACTGTACTCAACTAACTCTTTTTTTAAAAATTAATTTAAGGGCGAATTTATTGTATACAATTTGAACTTTGATACATGTATGTTCTTATGAAACAATTATTATAAAAAGATATAAAAAATTTTTATTAACCCAAAACGTGCTTATTCTCCTTCCCAGTTAATCCTTACTCCTAACTTGGCTCCAGGTGGCCAGAGATCTGCTTTCTGTCAATATAGATTTCATTTCTAGCATTCCATATGAATGGAATTAGACTTTATGTACACTTTGTCTCTAGCATCTTTTATTCAGTGTATTGTTTTTGATACTTATCCACGTTGTCTGTATTATTAGTAAATTTCTTTTTTTTGATCCATAGTATTTCATTACATTGATATACCACAATTTGTTTATTCATTTACCTATTGATGGATGTTTGAATTGTTTGTGTGCTCTTTCTTTCCTAATATTGGTAATTTATGTCTTTTGTATCTCTTTTTCTTGATAAGTCTGGTTTGATGTTTTTCAATTTTATTAATTTTTTTCAAAGAACTAGCTTTCGTTTTCTGTTTTGTTGATTTCCTCTCTGATCTTTATTATTTCCTTTTACTTACACCTGCTCTTCTTTTTCTTACTTCTTAAGGTAGAAGCATAAATCATCAGTTCTAGGCCCTTTTTCCCTAATATTAAGCACTGCCTTAGCCATATCTCATGCATTTGACAGACTGTTTTGTTTTCATTCAGTTCAAAATATTTGGTAATTTTTCTTGTGATTTTACCTTTGACCCATGGGTAAAATAGAAGTAGATATTTCAAATTCTAAATATTAGAGGATTTTCTAGGTACCTTTTTATTTCTTAATTGCTAATTTAATTCCAGTTTGGTTTAGGAATATACTGTATTAAGAAACTTTTTTAATTTTACTGAGACTTATATTGTGACCTAACATATGATCTGTCTTGGTGAATATTCCTTGTACACTTGAAAACAACATGTATTCTACAATTCTACAAATACAGATTATGTGAAATTTGTTGATAGTACTGTTTATATCTTTTGTATCTTTATTAATTTTCTGTATTTTATCAAGGCAGAAGGACTTCTTAAATTTCTAACAATGATTGTGGATTTGTGAATTTCTTCTTTTAATTCTGTTAAGTTTTAAACCAAGTAATTTGAATATCTGTTATTATGTTTATATACATTAATTTTTTATCTTATTGATGAATGAATCTACTTATTGTTATGAAATGCTTTTATTTATCCTTGATAATATTCCTTGTTCTGAAGTCTAATTTGTCTGATATTAATGTAGCCACTTCAGTTTTGTTACGACTATTTTTGCTTTAGTATATCTTTTTCTCTTCCTTTACTACATATGTCTTTATACTGGAAGTGTTTTGTGTAGACACCTAATAGTTGAGTCTTGCTTTTTTATCCACTGACAATCTCTTTATTTGGTTCTTTAAAAAAAAAAAATTTCATTTCTTATATTCATGTTTCATTTAAATCATTGGACATTTTTAAACTAGCAGTTTTAACATTTTCTAATTCTTTAATTTCCTATTTCTTGGCCAATTTTTATTGATTGAATTTTGTCTTCATTACAGTCCACATTTTCTTGCTTCTTCATGTGTAATAATTTTTTTGGATACAAGACAGTGTAAATTTTATTGATGAGTGCTGGTGTGTTTGTTTGGGGGGGGTTTTTTTTTTTTTTTTGTATTTTTTAAAGAGTATTGATTGGACTTTGGACTTTGTTCTTGTAGGCAGTTAAGAAACTTGTGAATCAGTTTGATCCTTTCAAGGTTTAGGGAGGCTAGAGGCAGATGTAGAATGATTTTTTTTCTTTTAGGGTTAGGTTAGACTCATTGCTAAGTTGTAACCTTGTGAGGTTGTTAGTAAATGTTTGCCTATACAGCATAGTCTCTTCACTCTGGCTGGTGGGAATTTCAACAATTTCTGGCCAGTGTAATCTTTGGGAATTGTTCAATTTATAGTTCCCTGGATTGTTCTTTCCTTGGAAATTATTTTTATCTCATTGAGTTTCACCCATGCACATGCAAATTAGTATTCTGCCAAAAAGTCAAAGGATCCATTATCCAGATTTCTGGAGTTCTTTCCATAGCTCTCACCTCTTCATTTGTCTGCCCTATAAATTCTAACCACCTTCACCTTCCTGACCTTCTGATGTCTATCTCCTCAACTCAGCAAGAACATCAGGCTTTGTTTAGTTTCCACCTCCCTACGCCATGGTGTGAAAATTGACCCCAGAGAGAAATCTTGGTCTAGTATAGGGCTCATATTTATTATTTTCTTTCTCTCAGAAATTAGAGTTCTATATTGCCTGTTGGCAAATTTTGAATTTTTGTCCTTTTTTCTAGTTGTTTGTGACAGGAAAGTAAGTCTGGACCCTGTTACTCACTCATGACTGAAGGTGGACATGGTCATAGCTAAATCTTTAAAGTTGGTACTTAAATTCATTGCAGCTAACTTTAAAGAGAATCACCGTGGTTAAACTATGTAAGCATGAAGACATTTTTTCTTTTGATCAAACTGATTGAAGCTTTGATGTTTAAAAATTATCATATACTTGTATTTTTAGGACTCTAACATATATTTTATCAGGGGGAAGTTTTTATTGTCTTTCACCTTGGCATACATTTTCTTTCATTATTAATATGGAATAATTTAATTATTATTTTCTCCCCATTAGGCTAGTAATTTAAAGAAGGTACTTCAAGGAATTATGAGTTATTACAATGAGGTATGAAAAACATCTGACTTTGTTTAAATACAAATGCTATTTGATAATTATGCTGACACTGAAAAATGACTTAGCTTTTTGTTTATAACATTTTACTGGAAAATAATTCATAATTGGAATATATTATTTTGCCATTTTTAGAACACTCAAATTTTGTGGACATAAACAGGCTTCAACTTAATATAACATTTCTAAAATAATGTTGCTTCTATATTGATACTCTTTAAGTTGATTTTTTTCTGAAATAGAATTACCTTTATATAATAAGATTTTATGCAGTAATGTAGACCTTTAAATTGAAGTTATTCCCTATTTAAAACATTATGACATTTCTTTTCAATGTAAACAGCCAGAATATACTATGAAATTATGCTTGTACAAGTGAATTGGGGGAAAATGCAAAATGAAAGTAGTATTAAACTCATATTAGCTAGAACATTATTCAAGTAGTTTTGTTTTTTTTTTTCTTTATTCAGCATCTTAAGTTCTCTGGTAGGATTATTTGATATAAGAAAGTTTATTGCTTAATGTTTGGAAGCTTTTGATTTGGTTTGCTATTAAAAAATTATGTTTCTGTTTTTTAAAGTTGTCACAGTTAAACTTGTAATTTCTTCCAAACAATTTTAAGACCCAAAATTTTCAATTTATTTATGCCTAAAACTCATTTCGAAGCTTTTTTTTTTTTTTTTTAATGTTACAAAACTTTTTAATAAGCTAAAAATAGAAAGATAAGGCCAGGAAAGATTAATCCATTATATTTGTTATTTATGTGTGACGGTTTAATTTGTAGGTCTCTTAATCGATCAAAAATAAAAATATCTTGAATATGCTTTGGCTTAACATAGGTCTGTTTACTTTTTAATTAAAAGGCATAGGTTTTGTCATGATAGACCAGGCCATAGGCTTCCTAAGCAATTCCTCTCTCTGACAGTGGGACCAAAGGATATTTAGTATAAAAGCATTTCAGTTGCTTTTGGTTGGTTACTCAAAATTTTGGGATGTTGCTTAAACTTTGCTAACTGGTTTTAGTCAATAATTATGGATTTATCATTTGTTAATTTATCTGAATCATTTCATGAACCTATGTATAATTTATTTTCCTAGTAATAATTAAGTGTAGTAAATTCTTTGTACATAAATGAGTAATATAATTTATTATTTCAATACTGCAGTTTTTGGGGCAACAGATTTCTGAAGAACTTATCCCTGATTTAAACCAAATAACTGAATGTTCAGATTCTGTGGAGCTTGGGAGGTTGCTCCAGCTTATTTTAGGTTGTGCAGTCAACTGTGAAAAGAAGCAAGGTAAGTGTATTTCAATCATTTGATAATATCTACTTTCTAGAAACAACCTACATTGCTATGGAAAGTAGCATAAAAATGTACTATTTCAACTTGACAGAAAAGCACCCTGAAATGTAAACCAGGAGATCTGAATTTGATTGCAGCTCTGCCACTAAAAAGCTACAAATCTTGAGCATCCTAATTATACCTGGATTCTGAGATTCATATTTAGTGGCTAAATATAATGTATTTTAATTTAATTAGTTTAATATAGTCAATGCTTAAGACATTGGAGAATCAGTAAAAATTATACTTAATCGTCTGATACATTATCTCTTTCATATTTAAGATATAGAACCTTAGGTGGATACAGATTTTCATAAATAAATATACAGGTACTAAATTATAATCCAGGTTTCTTTCCTCAGGTGATATTCTCTTCAGAAGAATGTTTCCTCCAGATAAGCAGTCTGATGATATAAATGGAATTGGCGTATTATATTGATATATCCAAACACAGTGATCTGTATTCTACTGAATACAAAAAGATTATATCAGGTTGAATATAGTGAATAAAATAATGAACGGAACAGGCCAAGGGGCTTGCATAAGTCAGGGTTGTGAGTTTTTTTGATGCTGATGTTTTTTGCACAATTCATCCAAACTTGGCTCTGGTACATTATCCTTAAAAGAGAATGTTGGGTGCTTAAGTTTGTAAAATACTTTAAGTCAGGTCTTTAGAAAACAAATTCGATGTTATCTAACTAATGAATAAAGCATATGCATATGAGACAGGACAATTTCAATAAGAACAAATTCAGAAGGAGAAAAAATACATAAAATCAATTGTAGTTTATCAGTAGGAAAGGAATTGGGTATCAGAAAATTTTGATACTGGTTTATTTCTGTCATTAGCTATCTACTTTTTTCTAAAGTAGGTCATTACTTCTTTAGAGTCTGTTTCTCACATGTAGTGTCAAAGATCTATATATTATTTTGTTTTTTTTCCCATAAAAATGAGGAATGTTTGCTTGTGGAAAGTTAAAACTTCTGTAAATGTTTAATTACAAATTGTCAGATAGTAACTTATTTTTAAATCAGCAATTTTCTGTTATCGTGATCCTTTTTATTAATACTTTGTTTCTATTTCAATTACTGATAAAACCTTTTTGCTTAATTTAGCATATTTGTCCATTTTAATACTCTTTTTCAAAGAACCAGCTTTGGCTTCGATTCTATTTTATTCATACTATTTAATATCCTTTTATCTTATTTTTCTGTTGTGAATTAATCAATTTTTTTTATTCTAAGCTATAATTGACATTTTAAACTGTAACTTTCTCTTGTTGTGATTCCGTTGCCTCCTACAAATTTAAATGTGATAGGTAGTATTTTGATAATTTAGTTCTAAGCATTACTTAGCAATTTTGTCTTCAGATGTTTAAAAGAAAATTCAGTTCTTGGATTCATAAGTAAAAGTTTACTAAGAAATGTAAAATAGTTTAATTTTCATTATTAAAAAATCGGGATTATCCGATTGAATTTATTTTTGGAGATACACGTCTGGGTTCTTAATTTTGGGAAGTGAGCAGATAAATGGAAAAAAAACTTTTAACAATTTAATTGAGATTTAAAAACAAAACAGTCCAGAATATAAAACAACTTCCATACCTTTATACTTTGTAAAATTGATTTTCAAAATGATTTCAAGGTATTGCAACAATCTCAATTTGAAAGAATGAACTAATTAGGTTTACAGTGTCCTGTTTATTTTGGTGGAGAAAGTGATCATTTTTATTAAGATTTTGGCAACCTTGAAACACTTCATTATCAAAACAAAAAAATTTAAAGGAAACTATTCCATTACCTGTGCATTCTCTAGTTAATTCTTTCCTCTCCCCCACCCCAGCAGCACTTTGGGAGAATCTTCGGTTTAGCTTCACAAATAAAAGAAAGGTTTAGAGAACTTTCTGAAATTTTCCAAAGGAGTCATTAAAACAATAAAAGTATTGGAAAATAATAAGTCCTTAAAACTTTTAGAAAATTGTTTTAACTGGTGAATATACAGTTGAAATGGATTTAAATCTGTTAATACTCATGATTCCTCATTTGTAAGTGGGGTAGAATCAGTTTAATTTATTATATGTGTATTTGTGGAAAGGCATAAGGATCTCCTTGAGATGAGAATAGGTAAAAGTTGAGCAGGTCTTTACAGGAAGCTAAATAAGTTCCTTCTCTGAAAGCTTTCCTGAAATGAACTGAGTAGGTAGTAAAGTGAAACATCCTGGGTTTAAGATTTTAGGAGTTCATTTAATACACATGAATTCATCCCATTAATATTGAATATTTAACAAGAGAAAAGAAGTTGTCATAATTGTTTTAAGATTAATTGCAATTTATTTTTCTCTTATAAGAAAATTAAAGGTTTCATTTAAAAAACATGTAAAATATTTATGTTAATATCATCAATTCTGCTTATTTATTTTCAATGGATAAATTTCTTGTGGAAAAATAATATACTTGCATAGAGAACATTATGCAGGTACATTATTTGCATAATGTACTGTTAATTGAATGGCTTAAAAGTATTATGGGTAAAGAGTAGATTTTTTTCATATTTGATTTTTTTAAATCATAGAACATATTCAAAATATAATGACACTGGAAGAGTCTGTTCAACATGTGGTCATGACTGCTATTCAGGAGGTAAGTTATATTCACATATGTATGAAAACCCTAAACCAAAATATATAAAAGTTCACATAAATTTTATGGATGTTTATTTTTCACTTTGTATAAACTTGCCATTTGCAGCAGGTTTACTTATCTTTAGCTATTGTGTCTTCCTTTTTTTTTGCCTCCAAAATACATTAAAAGAACGTCCAGCCCAATTTTAATCCCTGTGCATTTTAAAAGATAAATTGATATTATCAAGTTTCTTTAAATAACTTCAGCTAAGCAGTCTAAACAACCACTGCCTAGATAAAAATTTTTATTTCTTCTCTTTTTTCTGCCAGTTAGAGCAATCTTTTCTGAAATTTTACAGAAGGGGAGAGAGGGAGAAAGAGAGGGTGTATGTGTGTGTCATGCATTTTTGGAATGTTAGAACTGTGAGTGAATGTGGTCATACTTAGGGTCTGGAGCCAGGTAGCCTGGGTTTATCTAAGTTGACCATAAAGATTCAGAATTTCTTTGGTGCATGTTTTTCCTTAAAATCAGACTGAAAAGGCTGAGACAAGTAGAGTGCAGAGATATGAGGGAAAGTAGAGTGTGGGATTAGTAAGGACAAATGTAGTTTGGAAGCGGGTGTTTGAATTAGAGGGAGATAACATTTAGGACTTTAGAAGTCTATATACTGTGAGTTTGCATTGTTGGTTAGGATCCAAAGCATCACTAAACATAAATAAATCTACCTTTCATATGCAAAATAGTTACTTTACAGGATTTTTTTCTCTGTAACTCCTACTTTTTTATTATTTATTGAGGTGACATTGGTTAATAAAATTATGTTTCAAGTATATAATTTAATAGTACATCATCTGTATATTTCGTTGTGTGTTCATCTCCCAAAGACAAATCTTCCATCACCATATATTTGACTCCCTTTACCCTTATCTACCTCTTACTTTTAAAACGACTTCTCAAATTAGTAATTTTGTCATGTCACGTACTTAAAGGCTTTATTTTAAGAATTAATTTATGTTATGGAAGAATCATTTTTTAGTATAGTGTTCAGTTTTATTTAGAACTTGGATTATAATTTTTTACTATATAAGTATTTTCAATATAACTACATATTTCAAGCACACTATTTCTTCACCAATATGTTCGAACATTGTATTATTAAACCTCTATAAAGTTTTTATTTGAATACTATTCAAAGGATTATCAAATTAAGACAAGGAAAACTAAAAGAAAGCATTTTACTGTTGTTTCAAGTAAACTTATTTTTACTGCATAAACATCACTTTTTGTACTTAATTTTACTCTTTTAATTTCCTAGTTGATGAGTAAAGAAATACTGAGCTCTCCTACAAATGATGCTGTTGGAGAATTAGAGCAACAGGTGAGTAAGTATGTGAGGAAAACGTTGAAAACAATTATATAGCACTTTGCCAGTTGCTATATAAAGCTTACAGAGGAGAGCTTATACACATTATTTTCCTCCATGAAGTTTAGTTTATTCTGTTATGAGATCACAATTGAATATATGCATTCCTTTCTGAATGCAAGTAGTGTTGGTCTGCAGAGTTTTTTTATGTTTGAAGAGTGGTATTGAACTTTCTTTCTGACACTTGTAATGCATATATGGCCCATTTTATATGGTTACACAGTTAAATAGTAGACAATTTAAAAAATTCTGCTATATAATAAGGCAATATAATTTTTATCACAGTTATCCTGATTTTGAAGAAACAACTCAAAGACCATGTACTCAAGTATCCTTTCCCTGGTTTTATTACACAACTATGTCACATGGGGGAAAAGGTATTCTCCTATGTATAACCCAATCTGGTTATAAGGGAAAGGTTAAGAAAAGAGGCAAATGCCTCAAGTACTTTTGCTGTTATATTTTTGGAAATCTGTTTTTCATGAGTGTCATCAGTTATGTCAAGAAGTATTTTTTATGTGATGAAATTAAGCAATGCATCATCTAATACTCTTGTTTAAATATTTCACAAGAATTTATATAAAATTTTATTTCTGTGGGCTCTTAGTCTTAAATGTTAATGAAACTGTAAATATTATTCACACAAAAACAAGTTAAGACTTACTTGTTAATAGGTAAGGTAAAATTTTAAAATTGTTTCTAGTATCAGTGTATATATGTGTTGTGATAAAAGTATATTTTTCAATTTGTGTCAAAGCATGATTTATTAATAATTAGGACATTTTATATTTCAGCTTAAAAGGGCCCTGGAAGAACTTCAGGAAGCACTAGCAGAAAAAGAAGAACTGAGGCAAAGATGCCAAGAACTAGATATGCAGGTGCGAAAAAGGAACCTGATCTAAGAAAAATTTCCTCTTTAAGTTTAATTTTATTTTAATTAATTAATTGGCAAAGTGTTTTGGAGGTTGGATTTTATTTCATGGAGGGACCATTAAAATAATTTTTTATAGACTTGAATATTCAAGCATGCATTTCATAATTTTTCTCTTATAAGAGTTGAAAATTGCTGGCTTAACTATTTCTTTGAGAAGATCATTCTGATTGTAGAATTTCAACTACAGTATTGAGATGAAGCCTTAGTTTTTTCTTTTGTAAAAAGGAGAAAGAAAAGTAGCTACTTCATAGGATATGAATATTAAATGAGGTGATTTATGGAAGAGAAATGCTTAACTCCCAATAAATGCGAGTGCCAAGTTCATTTTGCTAACATGTACATGTGTATGTATTCTTGTGTTCATACACACATACATGTTAGCAGAATAAACTTGGCATGAGAGACAGTAGTTAATGGTTAAAGGGATAGATTTCAAACCAGGGCACCTATATTCAGAACCTGACTGTGTTAATTAGATGGTTGTAGACTCTCAGGCAAATTACTTAATTTCTCTATACTCCAATTCTCTCTTTTGTGAAATGGTGTGTTAATAGTATATATCTCCCAGAGTGATTATGAGAATTAAATGAATAATATGCATAAAGCACCTAGACCAGGGCCTGGCACATAGCACTTTGTCTGCATTTGCATATATCGTTGTTATATGCAAATGCAAATGTGAAAGTTATGCAGTAAGTCTTGAAAAATTATACAAAAGATTAAATGTACCATCATAATATGCAGTATGTAAATTGCACTTTTTGTTCAAATAATGGGCTGCATAAGTAGGTGACACACCGAAAAGTCAAGAACAAGGGTTGTGGTAGCAACATCCTTGCTTAATGAGATAAATGTCTACAGTAATAAGGCTGTGTCATATTTCTAATCCTTAAGGGTTTGCGAATAAGGAAAAGAGAGGTGATTCGGTCAGGGTGATTAGCTACTTAGGACAGTGACAATACCAGAATCCAGGTCTTCCTACTTTATTTCTAAAAATCAGTCCTCTGTGTTCACATAAAGCCAATGGTTCAATTTTAGAGGAAATTCTACCTGTTTTTCTTTCATCTTTTCTAACCATACTCATCTTGCACATTATAACACACACACGTAAGCATCTGAGATATATCATTTTCAAATAAGATCATATCCACCCTCCAGAATACCTCATATAAAGAATAGAAAATTGAACCATTCAGATATTACCAGTATCGTATAGGATCTGCATATAGTTTTCTGAGAAATTCTTATTCAATAAAAAACAAAATTTTGTGTTAAAAAATTTAAGTGTTTGTAACAGTATAGAGTATATGATGATCTGATTTTAGTTGAAAAGTACAGACATCTTAAGTTTTGACATTTTAATTCCAGTATTAAAATAGTGTCAACCTGTATCTCTTTGCTATGCACATAAAATGAATGATTACTGCATATAACCAGAAAATAATTTATTTAACATGGAATCCATACAAGTATATATGATACAAATCCCAATTTTATAAGGAAAATTGTTTTTGAAAAATGTTTAGTTTTAATCATATATCACTTGAGAATGATTTTAAAATTTGGGGGGATTCTTTTTTAATACCCAACCAAATGAAACAGAAAAGAAAAATAAGCTGTAAAGAAATTTACCAAGGACAGGTAAACAAGAAAAAAGTCATACTTAATGAAGTGAAAATAAAAATACTGGTAATCAAGGAAAGAAGCAGGCACATGGCGTTGACAGAGGTACAGCACAGCAGGCTCCTACTATTGGTCCCTTATTCCCAGCCCATGTAGGGGAGTCAACAAAAATCTAAAATCTTGAGACTTCTCACTGCAGACTACCCAGTCAGAAGGAAATTCACCCTTTACTTCCTTCAGGGTTTTAGTTTTTGTTTTTGTTTTTTTATTTTTCCTTTGTAGTGGGGAGGAGTGGAAATGATGGTTAAGAAGAAACAAAGGCTATAGGGCTACACTGAATTGGGGAAACAGTTTGATGCTCAAAAGAGTTTCCCAATGGGAATGGATGGCATACACTTCTCACCACCCTGGTATAAGATACTTAAAAACCTCAAAAGTGAGAGCCTAGCCCATGTGTTGTAAAAAGGTTGCCCATTGCCTCAATTGACCAGCCCCCCACCCCCCCCACTCCCCC
>NW_006441955.1:10741049-10757551 GCF_000325575.1 Pteropus alecto
AGACAATATAGAGCAGTGTGGAAGAAAACAGTTCCAACCATAACATAAAGGGGAAAATATACTGGGTCTTGGGTATAGTAGAGAAGGTGTCAAGAAGTTAACACTGTACCGGAACAGATCAGGTATCTTGACTGCCAACAAAGCATGAGCTAGATGAAAAGAGGAAAAGCATGAGATCTGTGCAAACACTTCAGATGAAAAACAAAGAAAAAAGTGTGTAAAAGACAATAGCTAAGTTTAGAAAATAACTTTTGCTTCATATTGTATAACAATTTCATAAGAACAGATCAGTAAAATAGACTAGGTGGTAGGACAAAAAAGGGAGGTTTGAAAGAAAATTGCAGACATATAGAAACAAATCAATTGAGTAACATTTAGCACAAGACTTATTCTAGTTAAGCTAATGAACTTTAAGAGTAAAGGAAAAAAAACTACTCATTTAGTTAGAAAAGGTAAATCACCCAAAGACAAGAAAATCAGGCTCCCATACAACTTCAGTGCCGCCAGATTATAGAAGAGCAGTGTCCCCCAAATGCTGAGGCAGGGAAACAACTTGGAATCCAGATGAAGGGTTCGGATGCAAATTCATGAGCCCTTTTGGATAAAACTGCTTGTTGACACAATCCAGCTAGCAAACACGTTTCAAAGTCAAGAATGCAAGAATGGAGATTCTGCAGATCTGGTGGTAAAGTTTGAATCCATTTAAATACAGAATGGTGTCAGTTCTGTGCAAATTATGGTTATAGATATTGAGACAACTAAAATTCTGATTCAGTAAATCAGGAGGAAGGCGTGATTATGGGTACTTAGAAAAAAAAGAGGCAAGAAAACTCCACATGAGATTTTGATGTGCAGTTTTGAGAAACTGATGTAGTCTTTTAGTTCTGTTCCAGTCAAGATTATTATGGGGCCTTCAGGCAAGTCATGACATGTCTACCAGTGGCTTTTTATTCTGCCTTTCCCAGCCATTATTCATAACACTTGGCAGCAGCAGGTAGAACCTCACCTAACTGCAGTAGCAGTGGCTGGTTTGTCTTGCATATAATATGTTAAAGAAAAACATACTCCTGCCTGGCATTATACAAAGTAAGTTTATGTTCTGAGGCACTGATCTTCAAACTTGAATATGCCTTAGAATTATGTGGGACTGGGCACAATGTGATAAAGAGGACTCCAATTATAGAAGTTTATATTTTATATTCATAAATAAGCAAATATAAAAATATTAAATTTGGGTGATGTGAGAAAATGAGTATTACCTTTGAGCTTTTTTTTTTTTTTTTTAACTTTTTGAACTTTAAGATAGCTCAGAGAGAGAGAAACAGACAGGAATATATAAATATAGAGAGAGAAATAAAGGGGGACAGAGACCAGTGCAGAATGAACCTAAAGAAAATACCACCATGGGAGTTTGTTAAAGGCGATGTCTGGAATCATCGCTGGACATTCTAAGTCATAGATCTGGGTTGAGTCTGAAGAGTTAGCACCCTCCCTCTCATCTGTGATAAAGGCAGCTGTGGAACCACAATGCGAAGCACATGAATAGGGGCAAGATTGGTACCCACAAGGTGTTAAAAACTAAATTTGCCCTTGCTACTCCTCAACTTTCTTTAAAAGATTCCTACCCAGTTTTGAAGACTGAGGCTATTGTTTCTTCTCTACTAATCTTTTTATAACAGCCCCAACTTCAAGCTACAACGAGATATTCTTTTGTTTCTCAAAAGATCCACCTATAGTAGATCCCATCAAAGTGCCTTCAACATTTTCTGTCCTGTGCTTGTTTACATTTCTACCATAAAGATCTTAAGGGCACAAACTCTCCTATTTTATATCTCAGTCACTTAGGACTGTTCGTGACAGGTAATAGACACTAAATTGCTTACATGACGGGTGGATACACACATTGAATTTAGGAAGAGAAGTTGTTTCCTTCTGTAGTCTGGGGACACTTTCCCAGCCTTTTTGTATTTCTCATTTGGAGGACAGTATTTATAACTTGACTATGTTGTATTTAAGGCAAAATTAAGGATTTTAATTTCCTATCGATTAGCTCAGCATGTCAGTATATAGTCTTATTTACATAAGTAGATTGAATTAATTCTATCTATTGAAAATGTAAATAGCAAACGAGCAATAATATGTTGGAAGTCACCATAGGTCTTTTTTTCAGGCTAATCTTAATAAAACTATATGTAAATTTCTGGTCTTATAAAAAGTTGCAGTCTTGTAAATTTTTAAAGATTTTTTTAAATTAAAGATGTTTTTAAGTAGAAAAGAAATGGAACCAAGAGAGCAAACATGCTGTTATGTAAATATATAAGAAAGATAAAAAGTGTTTCAGGTATTTACATTGATGTGATTCTAAAGTTAAATGTTTTTGTCCATTTAAATTATAAACAAACAGTCTCAATGTGCAAATGGATTTAATTCAGCTTTTTGTTGTTGATTCATCAACCAAATGTGCTTGTCCTCTGAACACTAGATGTGTAACTGATAATTTTCTGCTATGAAACTAAATTGGTAACTTTGTGAGTATATGTGTGTATTTTGGCTTACCAGGTTAACAGCATCCTAAAAATAAATTTATACCTAAAATGAGAACAAATTAAGTTTTTGAATTTTATTGGTACATCAAATTTTAGAGACTTAGAAACATTTTCTTTGTAGAACAAAAGCAAGTATAACATTTTGAAGATATTCTCTTTATATGTATAAGCTCTGTTTTCTCTATATTAATTCTAGATCCAGAATTCCAGAGTTGGAAGGATCCTTAGAAATTATTTCATCTGATTGACCAAGCTAATTTAATGGGTTAGTCAGAATTAGAATCCAGAACTCTGGACTCTAAGTTTTTTGCTTTTGATACTTACATTCGTGTATTTGTTTTTTAGGTGACTGCACTTCAAGATGAAAAGAATTCACTAGTTTCTGAGAATGAGATGATGAATGAAAAACTTGACCAAATGGATGGATCTTTTGATGATCCAAATACAATGGTTGCAAAAAAGTTTTTTCATGCACAGTTACAACTAGAACAATTACAAGAAGAAAACTTCAGGTAGCATTTTTATTAGAAATCTTTTTATAGAATTCTGTCTATTAAACTGATAGCTTAAAAAATCATAATATCAACAACTAATTATTAAGCATTATAAAGCATGTTTAGCACACTGATTAAGCTACTGAAAATACCAAATAGTATAAGTGGTTCCTGCCCTCATAGGGCTTAAAATCCAGTTAGACAAGTGGGATGCATGTATAAAAACAAAAATTCAAAATAACATGTGATAAGGGCCAAATGAAGGCCATACACAAGTCCACGAGTAGTTTAAAGGAGTGATTGCTGAAGCCTATGGAGAATGGGGAATTTCTTACATAGGAGAGGCAAACTGATAATTAAATGAAAAAAAATTCTAAATCTTACGCTAAAGAGATGCTTTTCATTTTAATTTTTTTATTCTTTTAAAAAGTGTACACCTTACCTTTAGTAAACATTGATTGTCTCTTAATATGCTTACCACTGAGTGTTACACTAGCTATAAGGCCTTGAAATGAGGCACTCTGGTTGTACTGTATATGTTCTTTCTGTTATTTTATTTTGATATAATTTCAAGCTTACAAAAAAGGTTGCAAGAATAGTATGCAGAATTCATTTATACTTTTCATTCAGATTCAACAATCATTTTATAGTTTTCTCTCCATTTGCTTTAGCATTCTCTGTATATTCATATAAGGAAACATTTTTTCCTTAGACATTTGAGAATAAGTTGGAAAACACACCCTTTTATCCCTATATGCTTCTGTATGTATTTCCTAGGAATAAGGACATTCTCTGATAAACCACAGTATAATGATCAAAATTGGGGATCTTATCATTGATACAATGTTATTATCTAATACACAGGTCATATTCAAATTCTGTCAGTTGTCTCAAGGTGTTTAATAGCTAATTTTTTCCCTTCAGTTCAGAATCTAATTTGGGATCATGCCATGCATTTAATAATGGATTCTTAGTCAATGGACTATAAATCCATTTCTGTCATCATTTATTTTGATGCTCAAATTATTCCAGATTTGACCACTAAGAGGTCTTTCAATTAGCCCCTGTATTCTTTCAGCATGTCACTATCCTTCTTTGAGTACTTCTTGCTTTCTGGCACAACAAAATATTCCAGGCTCACCATCATTCCCTTACCCAACTCTGGAATCAGCCATTTCTCCAAGAAGCTCTGATTCCTCTTAGTGGAGAATGTTATTTAGAAACAAAGATCTGTGCTCCAGATGAATTTTTCTATCACTGCTTCTAGTCCACCCCTGTGTACAGAGCTGGGAAATACACTCGTACAGGTTCATACTTGCCCATATTCACACACTTGTATATACCTATTTCTGCATTTATTTTTATATCTGTGATTATGAAAAATGACTTAATATTGACATCCTTTATTTTAGTCCAGTGACTTCAGCGTTCATTCTAATCTCCATTTCCATATTGTAACTCCCTTCTCCAATAGTGAGAAACTTGCCTTAAGTTTTCTTCAGAATATTTACTCATTTACTCAATCCCAAAACACGCAGAAACTAATTTAAGAATTGTTAACCCATACCTTTGTAAAAAGCAAACTAATACTGGACTTCAGTATGTTTATAGTATTTTTTTTCTAACAAGGTAACATTTACATATTGTAAAATGAATAAATACTGAGTACAATTTGGCATGTTTTAACAAGTAGACATTTGTGTAACTCACACTTTTATTATTTGATAGATCATCTCTATTACTACAGAAAGTTTCCTTATGCTTCTTCCCAGTCAACCTCTACCTCTCAGAAGCTAATTACTTTTCTGATTATTTTTCACCATAAATTTGTTTTCTCTCATCTAGAACTTCATATAAATTGACTCATGCAATGTGAACTCTAGTGACTTTTTTTGTTCCGCATGTTTGTGAGATTTAGCCATGTTGTTGAATGTATCAGTAATTAATTATTTTTATTGCTAAGTATTATTTCATTATATGGAATAATTCCACAATATACCACATTTTGTTTATCTTTTTTCCTTTAGATGGGCATTTGGGTTTCCAAATTTGGGCTAATATAAATAAAGCTGGTATGAATGTTAGAATACAAAACTTTTTGTGAACATATTTTTTTTCATTTTTCACTGGCAAATACATAGAGTGGTAATGCTGAGTAACATGATAGGTCTATGTTTAGTTTGAAAAGATACTGGAAAACCATTTTCCAAAGTGGTCATACCATTTTATATTTCCACTGGCTGTATTTGCTGCTAGTTGCTCTAGTTTCTTTGCCTATATAACATATTTTGGTCTTACCAGTCTTTGTACTTTCCGCTATGCCAGGGAATCTGTAGGGATATCTAATTGTGGCTTTAATTTGCATTTTTCTGATAACTAATGATGTGATAAACCCCTTCTCTTGTTCTTATTGGCAATATTTAATTTGTGAATTTTCTTCACACTCAGCCTATTTTTAAAATGAATTGCTTGTCTTATTATTGAGTTATAGGAGTTTTAAAAAATATATTCTGGATATAAATCTTTTGTTAGATATATGTGCAGTAATATTTCACCCATTTTGTGGCTTGCCTTTTCATTTTTAAATGGTGTCTTTCACAGTAAAGGTTTTTTTACTTAGTGCTTTTTGTGTTCTCTCTAAGAAATCTTGTCTACTCCCATGTCATGAAGATAGTCTCTAGTATTTTTCTTCTAGAACCTTCATAGTATTATATTTTACATTTACACCTGTGGTCCATCTTGAATTGATTTTTTTTTTTTTTTTTCCAAAATAGTGTGAGGTGCAGGAGCCAAGCTTTATTTTTATTTTTCTATATGAGTATCTAGTTGCAATAGCATTATTTGAAGAGATTATTTAACTTCATCAAAATGCTTTGGCACCTTTGTGAAAAATGATATAACCATAAAATTTGGATCATTTTCTGGATTTTCAGTTCTCTTTCATTGATCAGTTTGTCTACATTTATGCCTATATGACACAGTCTTGATTACTGTAGTTTGAGAATAAGTCATTTAAAATCAGGTAATGTAAGTATTTCAACTTTGTTCTTTTTTCAAAATTCGTTTTGGTTATCATAAGTATTTTGCATTTTCACATAAAATTGAGAATCATCTAGTAAGTTTTTGTAAAATAAATCTTTAGTGATTATGATTTGGATTGCATATAATAGAAATTCTGAATATAGTTAAGGTATCAGTCTATGACTGTGTCATCTTCGTTTAAGTCTTTAATTCCGTTCAGCGATGTTATGTTGTTTCCCACCTAGAAGGCTTATCTGTCTTTAACTTTATCCCCAAGTATTTTATATTATCATACAAATGCAATTCAAAAAATTATTCTGAAGTGTTGCTGCTAATATACAGATGTACAATTGATTTTTTGTATATTGAAACTTTTGTATTTTGAATCTTTTATGTCTTGCAAAGTTTCTTAATTGACTTGATTCTAGTAGTTTGTTTATGTAGAAAATTCTAAAATCTACACTTATCTAATCTATTAATAGACCCTTATGTCTTTCCTTTATTATTTTGGCCTTGTATTTGTTTTCTTTGAGAAGGAACAGACATCTTGCTTCGTTCTTAGTCTGAGAGAGAAAATATTCTATTAAGTACTATCAAGTATGAAGCTAGCTATAGAGTGTTTTAGAGTGCTTTTTATCATTTTGAAGAAGTGCCTTTTTATTTCTGGCTTGCTAAGAGTTTTTATCGTTGATTGGTGTTGATTTTTGTCAAATGATTTTTCTCTGTCTTAAAAAGATAGTTTTTCTTTTTCATACTTTTAATATGATCAATTAATTTTTGAATGTTAAAAAACCTTATATATCAGGGATAAATCACTTGATCATATTTTATTATCTTGTATAAATTTGACTGGATTTGGTTTGCTAATATATTGAAAGAATTTTTTTTGTATCTGCATAATAGATATTGGTCTGTAACTTTTTTCTCTTGTAATATCTTTCAAGTTTTATTATCAGAGTTCTAGTGTATAGACTAATTGGAAAGTATTCTCTCCTCTATTTTCTGATAGTGTTTATGTAAGAATATTATTTCTTCTTTAAATGTTTGGTTGAATTTATAAATAAAACACTCAGAACTTGTGGTCTTCTTTGTGAAAGGGCTTTTAATGACAAGGGTTATTTCTTTAATGGCCATAGAGCTTTTCAGGTTTTTTATATTATCTACTGTCAGTTTGGTAAGTTATTCCCAAGGTGTATGTTTATTTCATTTACGTTGTTGAATTTACTGGCTCATAGTATTCTTTCTATTGTCCCTTTAGTGACTGTAGGAACTGTAGCGATATCTCCTTTTTTCATTCCCAGTATTGGTCATTTGTATTTTCTCTCATTTTTTCTTGATTACTCTTTCTAGGGATTCATTAATTTTATTAATCTTTCAAATACCTTCTATTAGCTTTCCATATTAGTTTTAGACCTCTGTTCTTTATTTCTTTTATTATACTTACTTTGGATTTAAATTTGCTCTTCTTTTTCTAGCCTCTTAAGATTGAATCTTAGGTGATCAATTTTAAACCTTTCTTCATTTCTAATATAAGCCTTTATTTTCTTGCTTTAAGCAGGAACAAGACATCTTGCTTTGTAAATTTCTCTTCAAGCACTGATTTAGCTATGTCCTCCAAAATTTGATCAGTTGTATTTCTGTCATTGTTCAGTTTGAAATATTTTCTAATTTCCCTTGCGATTTCTTCCTTGACTCGTGGATTATTTAGAAATGTGTTGTTTAATTTCTGAATATTTAAGGCTTTTCTAGACTCCTTATTACTGATTTCTAATTTAATTTCCTTGTGGTTAGAGAACAAACGCCATGAGATTTCAGTTTTAATATTTTGGGATACTTATTTTGTTGCTGATCATATGTTTTATTGTGGTGAGTGTTCCATGTGTACTTGCAAAGAATGTATGTTCTATAGTTTTTTGGCTGACATGTTCTGTACATGTCAGTTATCTCAAACTGGTTAATAGTATTATTCAGATACCGTCTTTATTTTTACTGGTATTTTGTTTACTTCTATCAATATTAGGAGACGTGTTAAAATTTTCAACAATGATTGTAGATTTGTGGATTTCTACCTTTGATTCTATGTTTCGCTTCATGTATTTTAAAACTTTTTAGGTATGTACACTTTTATGGTATGTCTTTCTAATGAATTGACACTTACAATTATGAAATTTTTTTTGGTAATACTTTTTTCTTAAATATTTTTTTATATATTAACATAACAACCCCAACTTTCTTTGCTTTGTGTGCATAGTATTTTATTTACATCTTTTTACATTTAATATTTTTGTGTCTTTATATATAAAAAGTCTCTTGTATTTAGGATATATATGAGCCTTGCTTTTTTTATCCAGTCTGATAGTCTCAGCCTTTTTAATTGATGTGTTTGGTTTCTTTGCCTTTTATGTAATTTTTTGATATGGTTGTATGTAGGTCTATTAATATGCTATTTTCATTTCTCATATATATTCTTTTGTTCCATTCCTGCATTTCTTAGAGTTGATCAAATAATTTTTTTTAATATTTGATTTTAATCACTGTATTGTCATTTTAGTTCTTCTTGTTGCTATAGGGTTTGAAGTATTCATCCTCAATTTATCACCAGTGTACCTAGAGTTAATATTTTACCACTTTATATACTGTATATTTTCTTGATAATTTTAATATGTACCTATACATTTTCTCTTCATCTTTTGAAATTAAGATTTCTGTTTGAACTAAAAATAACCAAAGAGAGTGTTTACTTCTCATTCGTTTCAAACCAGGAACCCAAAAGTTTCTTATTATTTACCTTTCCTTCTTCTGAATGTGGAATTAAAAATCAAAACATTTAGAAATCTCATAAGCTCATGTCTCAGTAAGAAAACAAATGATGGAAATTACATCATAAACAACCTATTTGTTTTCTTTATGCAAGACTTGAAGCTGCAAAAGATGATTACCGTGTTCACTGTGAAGAACTTGAAAAGCAACTAATTGAATTTCAGCATAGGAATGATGAATTGACTAGTCTTGCTGAGGAAACAAGAGCCCTGAAAGATGAAATAGATGTTCTTAGGTATGTCATATCTAAATATAATTATATCACTTCTAAGTTATTACTTAGTCATTTTAGTATTCCACATTTTAATCATGGTTTTTTAGAGTTATCCCTTTGTATCAAATACTGATTAGTTTTTATCCAGGCTCCTGGTCTTTACTTCTTTTATACTTGTTAATAATAATTGCAGTTTAAAGATGATATTAATTCTTGTTAGGACAGTTTCTTAGCAAAATCCTAAATGATACCTTTTTCTTAAAATTTTTAAGCTGAGTTACTTTTAGATACATTTGCTTGGCCTCCTTGTACTCATTAGTTTATCCTGTGAAATTTTTATGTAAGGAAATGCATTTTTATAAGCCATATTTTAACATTTAGTAAAATATAGATAAATATAGATAAGCATCCTAACATTTATTTCAGGGTCATGCAAGGATTCTCTTACTGTATTTGACAATATAAAATTTATATTTAGTTTTTGTCTATGAAATACTACTCACGCACACTATCCACGTTTTTTCTATTTTTTTAATTAGCCATTTTGTTACACAGTTTTTAATATCCATTTGAAACAAAATATTTATAACCATTACTTTGAACCTGCATGTGATAGTGAAGTGATATGGTTAGTATATTTATTTATTTCTGTTCCAGCCAAGTTGACCAGGTAAGCACAACTCTAAAGTGCTTTGCTGGACAAATTATAAGTTGAATCAACTTCTTAAGGATACCATATACGTGGAACAAAACTATACTAAGTGAATGCACACTATAGGCCATAAGCTACACAGCAGCTTAGAATTGTCCAATTACATTTACAAAACCGTGCATTTTTATACATTGTGCTAATATATATAAAACAGTTTGATAACTTAGTGTGTTAAATTTGAAACATTTTTTTATTTTGATGCCTTTATAACAAAAAGGCAGAGCTTCAGAGAGTTTTAGCCCTGAGTCTGTTTCGAAAGTTCTCCCAAAATTTATAATTCCTCTATTTTCTTTTTTCTTTTTTGCTACTTTATAGTTTATTTGGAAGACTCATTTTACAGTCAGAATAAAATGATGTGCATTTACCAGTTTTTACACAGTAATATTTAATATTTATTATTATAGGACTACCTCTGATAAAGCAAATAAACTGGAGTCAACAGTTGAGATATATCGTCAGAAGCTACAGGATCTGAATGACCTTCGGAAGCAGGTGAAAACTTTACAGGAAACAAACATGATGTATATGCATAATACAGTCAGCTTAGAAGAAGAATTGAAGAAGGCAAATGCAGCACGTACACAATTAGAAACATACAAGAGACAGGTAAGAAATATCTTAATTTTTTTAATTATTAAAATTGAAATACTTCAACTTTGCTACTCTATTTGATGCTTAAAGGATGGCATAGAAGTAAAAGAACATTGCCTTAGTCAACTGTGAACTTATGATTAAATTTCTATAATTTTAATTCAAGGATCGATAATTGAGTTTGAGTTATCTAAGTCTTTTACATTTTTATTGGCTTCTGTGCTTATATATTTTGGGGGACCACTTTTTTGTTTATTTGCATTTCTGGTAATCAGTGATAAATACCTAGATAATGGAGCTATAACCTAAAATATTCTCTCGTTATTTATCAAACAACCTAGAGAAACATTAGTGTAGAAGCTTGGCTGTTTATTTTTGGCTAAATTGTTGGTTGTATATTTTTAAATTTATGTTAATTCTTATCTACATGCTGTTTCCACAAATATTTAGAATACACTGTAGTCTTACTATAAATTTTATTTACACTCAATTTCTCATATATTGAACTCTGTAAAACTATCAGTATCATATACTCTTGTTTTTTACTTTCGTTTCTGACAAAAGGTTCAGGATCTACACATTAAACTTTCCTCTGAATCCAAAAGGGCAGACACACTAGCATTTGAAATGAAGCGGCTTGAAGAAAAACATGAAGCTTTACTGAAGGAAAAAGAGGTAAACATAAATATAATTGATAAGTAATATGTCTGTCTGCTTTTAGTTTTTAATATGACTCTTGATATTCTAAGAAGAGAAGTGATATCATCCAGTCATCTTTCTCCAAAATTGAAATTATTATTGTAAAGGAAAATGTTGTAAAAACTCTTCATGCTGTTTTGATAGTTACCTTCACAAGGGAAGACGAAATAACGAAGTCGAACAAGTTCATATGTCTTGGTCCCTGTTTTCCAACTCTCGACTCAACTCCTTGAGAACAAAGATCATAAATGTGATTTTTTAAATAGCTTTATTAAGATACAATTTACATACCATAACTTTGCCCATTTAAAGTATACAATTCAGTATATTCAGGGTTCCGCAGCCATCACCACAATCAAATTTTAGAACACTGTCATCACTCCAAAAAGAACCCCTATGCCCATTGAGTTGTAAAAGTTCTTTATGTATTTTAGATACAAGTCCCTTGTCAGATATACAACTTGCAATTATTTTTTCCATTCTGTGGGTTTGTCTTCTCACTTTCTTAATTATATTGTTTACAGAATAGTTTTTCATTTGATTAAGTCATAATTATTTATTTTTTTCTTTTGTTTGTGCTTTTTGGGTAATATTTCTATAAAACCATTGAGTAACCTAAGGTTAGAAAGATTTACTCTTATGTTTTCTTTTAGGAGTTAGTTTTATAGTTTTAGCTTTTATTTTTAGTCTGTGATCAATTTTGAATTAATTTTTGTAGATGGTATAAGATAGGGGCCGAACTTCCTTCTTTTGTGTATGGATATTCAGTTAGTTGTCCCAGTGCTATTTGTTGACAAGACTCTTCTTTCCTCCATTGAATTGTCCTTGTACACTTGTTAAAAATCAATTGGCCATGATACTGTAATGATGGATATATTATACAATTGTCAAAACTCACAAAAGTAAAATAGAAAGAGTAAGCCCTAATATAAACTGTCTTTTTGTTAATAATAGTATATCAATATTGGCTTATCAATTCTTAAAAGTAACCATACTAATGCAGTATATTAATAGAAAAGGTAACTAGATTGGGGGAGGATGAAGGGAGTACATGGAAACTCTGTACTTTCTGCTCAATTTTTCTGCAGACCTAAAACTACAAAAATAAAGTGTCTATTAATTTTTTTTTTAAGTAAAATAAGTTATTCAACCATAAATCTAAGAGTTTATTTCTGGACTTCCAATTCTTTCTCATTGATCTGTGTGTCTAGCTTTATCTTAGTACCACACTGTCATGATTACTGTAGCTTTGTATTAAGTTTTGAAATTGGAAAGTATGAGTTCTCCAACCTTATTCTTTTTAAAGATTTTTTTGGTTATTCTGGGTCTCTTATATTTCTGTATAGGATCACATTGTCTATTCCTACAAGAGAGCAAGCTTGAGATATTGATAAGGATTGCCTGAATCTGTAGATCAATTTGGAAACATTGCTACCTTCATAGTATTGTTTTTGATCCTTGATTGTGGGATAACACTCCATTTATTTGTCTTTAGCTTCTTTGAACAATATTTTGTAGTTTTCATTGTAAAAAACTTGCACCTTTTAAAACTTTATTTCTGAGTGTTTTATACTTTTTGTTGCTATTACAAATGAAATTTCTCAAATTTATTTTTGGATTTTTTTCAATTGAAATGTATAAAATACAATTAATGCACATTAATCTTATATCTTGCAACCTTGTTGAATTCACTTAGTATTTCTAATAGTTTTTAGTGGGTTTTCTAAGACTTTCTGTAAACAAGATCAGGATATCTGCAAATAGAAGTTGTTTTGTTTCTTCCTTAGCAGTTGAATACCTTTTATTTCTTTTTCTTGTCAAATTGTCATGGCTGGAACCTCCAGTACTAATGTTAAATACAAATGACAAGAGTGGATTCTGTTCTCTTGGTTCTGATAGTAGAGAGAAAGCATTTACTCTTTCACCATTGTGTATCTTTTTAGCTGTGGGTTTTGTTTGTAGATGCCCTTTATCAAGTTGTAGAAGTTTCTTTTATTTCTTGTTTGTTGCATGTTCTTATAATGAAAGGGTGTTGGATTTTGTCATATACTTTTTCTAGGTCAATAAGATGACATGTGATTTTTGTCTTTTATTGTATTAATGTATATATATTACATCGATTTTTAGATATTAAACCAGTTTGCATTCTTGCACTGGAGGTAAATTCCATTTGGTCATAGTGTATAATCCTTTTTAAATGTTGCTAGGTTCAGTTTGCTAGTATTTTGTTGATTATTTTTCCATCTATATTATAAAGGATATTGATTTGTAGGGGATTTTTTTTATTTTTTATTTTTTATGTCATTTCCTGGTTTTGTTTTCAAGGCAAATACCACATAGAATGAGTTGGGAAATTTTTTCATGCTTTTTAAGGCTTTAGCTCACTTAAAAACTTTGTTTAATGTGTCCACCCACTTGGTAACCTCATTGACTTTCTGTTGAATGTTTTGTTTTGTTTTTTTTCTTATGTGTGGACTCTCCTGTTTCTTTGTGTGTTTTATATTTTTGTTGAAAATATGACATTGAAAATCATATAAAATAGTTTCAACCCTGGAAATCAGATTTCCCCCAACCTCAGGGTTTGTTGTTGTTGCTGGGGGTTTTTAGTGACTGTTTCGGACTAATTATGTAAAATCTGCATTCTTCGTAATGTGCAGCCACTGAATTCTCTGCTCAGTTACCATTGAAGTCAGTTAATGATTTGTCAGGTATTTTCATAGATGTCTTGAACAAATATCTCTCCCATGCTTTGCAAAAGGAATCAGTTTGTATTTTGGAAAACACTTTCATTTCATCTTTAGCTGTTTAAAATTGCCTTTGCCTCTATTTTCTGCTTGCAAAAGACCTCAAGTTTATCCAGAGCTGAGACATTGAGGCCCTCCCAGGTTTTTTCTGGGCATACACACAGCCCTGCATATAACTGGCCTCCCGGATCTCCAGGAATATGTCGGAGCTTTTAAAAATTTCTTTCGGATATCTCATTTCTCAGATCTTCCTTGTAAGTTTTTAGCCATGCTCTTGTTTTCCCTAACTGGCGTCACGGCCTCTAGCAGCTGTAGTGATAAATAATTAATGGCAGGTGATTATTTTTGACAGATGCCTTGGGAATAGAGATTTTTTTGCACAGCAAGCACCAATCAGCTCAAATGATGAAAAATACCTATGAATGGGGTTTTACAGGGCCCTGCAAGATAGGTCAGGTAGTGACAATGTCTAAAGATAGGGCTTTTTAGGAGGAGTTCTATATCCATATTTGTTCTAGTGGCTGCTCAGATGCTACTTTCACAGCTACAGTGATTGAGAGGCTGCTGATTTTCAAGGCTACTCCAAAGCTGGGGAAAGGGTGATAGTAGTAAGGCAAGATGAAAGAACAAAAGGCTCACCGTTTTGAGATTTAGTTTATTTTCTTTAACAAATCCTCCTCAGATCATTGCAAGCCTTTGGTTAATTTCCAGAGTTCTGGAAAAATTGATTTAGGCAAATATAATAATGTTTTTATTGTATTTATGAAGAAACAGATTTATAGAGGGCCTCATGCATGCTATAATTATAATTTATAGTGTTCAGCGGTCCCTAAGGCATCTGTGGACTCCCTAAGGCATCTGTGGACTCCAGCCTCAGGACTCCTAGAACCAGTTACCAATTTACTATTAGGTTGTTTTGATCCACATAATGGACTAAATAGGATTTTTTTACTAATTTGGAATGTAACTTTTAAAATATGATTTTATATTCAAAAGTACTTTTCAAGTTCTGAGAAAATGATTTAAACGTAAGCATTTTATACAGAACATAGAAATTTGTCATTGGCTGTGGGCTCTGAAATGATACAGCTAATGATATGAAGTCCTAGCATGCTGTCTTTGGGAAATAGTGTTTTTTATTACAAATTCATACTTTCAGGATCCTACTTATTACTTCTTTCAGTAGAATTTCAGAGCAGGGATAAAAAGAAATGTTTCCATCATCTTTTACACACCAGACTGTATTCTAGATACTTGACACAAACCTCATCTCATTTGTTACTCAGTACACCTTTGCAAGGGTTTGTGTACCAATATTTTCATTTTGCTGATAAGGATACTAAAGCCAAAGAATTGAATACTTTGCCCTGGGTAATATAGCTTGTAAATAGTGAAACTGGAATTCCAGCCATGACCTCTTTGCTTCCAAAGTCCATGTTTCTTTTATTACTCTACAATTACATATTTGTACTCCGTTGCATAATTACATTCATTTTATTCAAAGATAAACTGTCTAATAGGGAAATCACAAGCTTTGTGCTATATAAAGATTAAGACCATTATTTATGGGATTTATGCAAGAGAAAATTAGCCCTTAGCACTAAAACTTACTAAAATTTTTAATTAACTAAGCAACAATTACCATATTAACTTGTTAAGATAAATTATTGTAAGCATAAAATACACTGCCTATGGGCAGAATTAAATGTTTTGCTTAAACAATTCTTTTTTAGAGACTAATAGAACAACGTGATACTCTGAAAGAAACAAATGAAGAGCTGCGATGTTCCCAAGTACAGCAGGATCACCTAAACCAAACAGGTAAATGTTGGATTTAGAAGAGTTTTCTTTAATGGTAGAATTACTGAAATGTTAATCTGTTTTGTTATTGTTTAGATGCATCTGCTGCAAAGAGTTACGAGAATCTTGCTGCTGAGATTATGCCAGTGGAATACAGGTAAATTTGTTTTTATTAATTGAAAATCCATAATTAATATTAGAAATGTGACTCTTTTTTTTTTTTTGGTAAATTTTTTAGCCTTTTAAACTTTTCATTTTGTGAGTCATAGAGCTCAACATTATTTTGTCTCTGGTTGAATTTTCTAACATATCATTATTGCTATTACAACAGTTTTTAAATTTATCAGAAGTAAAATTTCTAAACCAGCTCAATGATATATTCTGGTTTTTATAATATGACCTTTTTTGTGTTGAATTTCTTTACCTACCCTTAAAGTCTATGGAAAACTCTTTTAATACATGACATTCAAATCCTCATTGGTTAAAAAAAAAAGTGAAGAGAGGAGCTGTCAATAATAGCAGGAGGATTAAGCAGAAGTTAAATAAAATACAAACCTTAGGGTCCCTTCTTCACTCAACTTTTATCTTGGTATTTTGGTATTTTACAGCTATGTTACTTATAGCCATTTGACTAATTGGTATTTTTAAGGTTTTATTTTCATTTTAAGGACAACAATTTTATTTCATTACTTCAGATTCTACTCTTTATAAATGGCTTTATTGAAACATAATTCATATGTTTAAAAATGTAGTTTGGTAGGTTTTAGTATAATCACAGAGTTGTGCAACCATCCTTGCTATCAAATTTTAGAGCTTTTTTATCTTCCCCAACAGATACTCTGTACCTATAAGTATTTCTCC